>NC_138154.1:16997081-17144581 GCF_964199315.1 Orbicella franksi
CAAGCCATTGAGAGCATCTGAAAGCAACGTTAAGAATTCAGTCAAGAAAGCAAGAGACGAAACTGTCTACTCCCAGTCTTCTGAGATTGGTAAAAGTTTGGCTATGGAGATGAGAGTGGCTCGTCACAGGCTCAAAGGAAGTGAACCTGTGGAGTTCAAAATTTCCTTTTCCCGCCATTCAACGTATGGAATGCTCCATAAGCAACTGTCCCAAATGACTGGAATATTGGCAGCCGATCAGCTAATAATTATCAAGGGAGAAGAATGGGTCATGGAGGACCGTGAGATAATTACTGAAGTTTGCTCCCCTGAAGACTTAGTAGCAGTATGCGAGAAAGGAACCAAATTGGACGGTAAGGATTGACTTAATCTAGGCTGGGAATTAGGAAATGTTAATATGCAGTTTCTTTCAGAATTATATGTTGATCATTGCAGTGTTTTTATCACGGTTGGGCACAAATCAATCTTGCGGTATGACCAAAAAACTGTCAGTTGGAAAGCATTATGGGCAAAATAAAATCACTTAGCAGATTCATTAAGAAGAATTTTGAATCACTAATACATACACCGTTTTATCTGTCACACAGTCACCATACAAAACAAGCACTCATTGTCACTACAGCAGCATCAATGCTCTCCTCTGACAGCTCCAGTCAAACTAAAACTAAGTGTATTACACTCTGTCACACATTCACTTTCATACACAACAGTTAAGTAGTTACACAGTGATTTTCAATTATAGCAGTTTTTGACAGCTGTATTGTACTGTAGATTGCATATAGTCTTAGCATTACAAGTGTTGGTTTGTTTTTCCTTTTTTCAGCGCTGAGTGATGTGGAAAACAACAGACACAAATTGTGGTGGAGAAACTCCACTAAATAAGGAGAAAATTGAAGACTTACAAGGTGAGAATTTCCTAGAGCAATATTGACTGAAACAAAAAATCTCAAAAATGGTCAAGAAAAGGTATGATCAATACATTTTGATAACTGTTAGGGCGGGCCTTGTGTGCCTTTGTTAAGCATAGAGGTTATCTAGAAATAAGCTCAATCCAGATTATCTAATATGGTAGGAGCGTTAATTTGTACAAAACCGGGGAGACTTAGCTACATTTGGAAGCATGAGAAGCAAACATGTGGATTATATCCTTTTGAAAGCTTGAAAATAATTCTTGATACTTTTTTTTACCAAATCAGAACTGAGCAAATCATCAATTTCCGGCCTAATGAAACTTTGTTCAATTCTATAGAAGGGAGTGATGGTTACATAACAGAAATGGACAAGGTCGAGGATAAAGTATTGAAATGGACACAAGCTGCTGAAGAGACAAGCGCGAAGCGTAAGTGAAGTCAATGAATTGTTTTAATTAAGAGTATGGGGGTCCATGTTTCCTTGAGACACATGTTACTTTGGGAAGAGACCAATACGATGTAGGTGTTAATTCGCATTAACCGTAAAGTTCTGATAGTAACTACCTCCCGAAAGTAACCACCCCTGAAACTAATTCGCCAAAACTTTGTGGCTTCTAATAAATCCTGAAAATAGCGAGTCCCCCAAAAAGTAGGGAGAGCTAACCAAAAGGCTGCCAATTTTCGAAGTAACAAGGGTCGCTATCACCAGAACTTTATGACACTACTTGACTCAAAAGCCAGTGGTCAGTACAGTGTGTCTAGAAGACTAATGTGGAAATAAAACGAGGCGGAAATACTATTTTCTAATTATGTCTCTAATTATGCGTTTAGAGAACCAATGTTAATTTTATTTACCGCTTGACATCACACGTAGCATTTCGGCGTGTGAGACATCACAGAAAATCGCCATCAGGCGCATCAGTTTTGCCAGAAAATTGCTTCAACTTTTCTGTTTCTTTCTGTAATTTTCTTGAAATAGTGCAAGAAAAATGCATGCTAATTTTCATCCGTAATGAAGTCCGAAAACGGAGCAATGATTGGATATAGGAGAAGAGGTATTAACTGTTCATCGAAGGACAAACACTCGGAGTCGTGCTTCAAGCAATGAGGGCTTCCATTGTAGCCAGGAGAAACGGTCAACGAAGAGAACGAGAGCAAGACTCTCTCTGCCCCGATACTGATTTTCCCAGCGCTCGTTTTCCAGTTCGTGGCATGGTTCCCGCAAAATTACTAACGTCTGCCGGTTTTAGATTGTCATCATGACTAGTCGTAAATGGCAATTACTCGATGTCTGTGAATACATCATTTACTGGGGATTATTAACAACCGCTGGGAAATGTTTTCCATCTTTTTCTCGGAGAAAACAAAATTTCAGTAAAGGGTGAACATTTTAAGTTCGTTTATGAACATCGTTTGACCGATTGGGCTGAAAATCCGTATGAATGTTCTACAATACATGTACCTCCCGCTTTCCAGAAGGGTGTTGGGCTTTTCTGAAATTCTCTCCTGCTTTAAAAGTTACGGCCTGTCTTATGGAAGGATGCGTAAACACTTTTCAGTATCAAACTTAAGGAGAGCGTAGGAAAGAAAACAAGCAATAAAATCGCACACTATTTATCAGGAAACATTTCAATAAATGTTGATTGCGTTGCTCCAATAACTGGTTTACATGGGGAAACAAATGTAATTTAAAGGCAAGTAGCCTTGAATTTTGCTTTTTCTCTTGATATGTATTGCGTGTTTTCTTTTTCAAATATGTTTAGTTCAATATTGGTTTGTACAAATACACAAAGCTTTCAGGAAATGCATGTATTAGGTTGCCGGGGTTTTCCCTACAAGCGCTAGCGTAAACACCTAACCATGGTCAACAGGTAAACCGAAACCTTATTAAGTGGCAAAAAAACAGCAGTTGCTAATTATTTTAGATTAACAACTCAGTACTTACTTATGTTAAACGATACAAATAAGGAGTTCATGTTGTTTACCTTGTCTCGAAAATGTGTTGGAATAACAATTTATATTTTACATTATCATGACATTACAGAAATCAAAACACCCCTGGATGAAGCCGCAGCTCACAAGGAGAAAATGGCACCCGCTAGTAAATCCGAAGGTATGATACACTCTTTGATCTACTATGTTTTTAAAAGCCCATTAGCTCCCTACAATTGTATCAATGTTTTTTGAAAAAATGACAAAAAACTTTTTGTCATCGCACACTGTGTCAGAGCCAAAAAAAAGAGAAGAATCGAAATTGTGTCCTGACATGGTATCACTGAACAGCCTTTTCGAATTTACTCTTAGCCGCAAAGTGTCCAAAAAAGTTGAGTCGACCTTCCTGCGAAAAATTCCAAACTGCTCCTTACTTTTCAACAGCTGCAAAGCGAATTTCTCCAATAAAAGAAACAAAAAAGAAACAAACTGACGTTGACGTCAAGGAATGTAATGTTCACCCATCGTTCAGTTGGTCAATTCTGAATGATCACCAGCAAATCCAATCTAATGTGTTTAACCTTCGAGGATGACTATCAAAATTGTGACTCTTTCAGATTCAAGAATGAAAAATGCAAATAAGGCCTTTGATTTAAAAGGTCACCTAGCAGTGAAATCAATACTAGAGAAACTGAAACTTTCAGATGATATTTACCAGATTCAAAGTTTCTGCAATTTGTTTCGGCCTTAAAAATGATTGAAATGCCAAATGGTTATCCAGGTTCTTCTTTCCTGTTTTAAACAAATTTGGTGGCTCGTGAGTTAAGCGCCAACACCTGTCACACAACAGCAAAAGAAGTACTTTTTTCTTTGCTTAAAAATCGTTTAATAATTGAGTAAAGAACCGCAAAGAAGCTAAGACTTCAGCAAGTTCAAGGACCACATGGTTGTGGAATCAACGACATTTTTCGCGTCAAGGTCATTGTTTCACGCTTGACTGTTCAGAAAACAAGACCACGGTTACTGAGCAAAAATTTGTGTGGCCCTGCATAGTTTAATAAAATGACTTTCATTGGGAATTAGAGTTGGTTAGTAGTATCCTTCTGCAGTTTTTTGAGTGGAATTCAGTGCCAGGGGCTTTACATGATATCCTTTTTTTCTAATTTTCCAGGTATTGATCTGGAAGAGAGAATGAAAAACGTCCAGCGTCAGATGTCACTGATGGCCGACAACATTAAGAACATGACCGCACTTGTAAGGAATTTTGCGAGCTGTAAAGCATGTATCAAAAAGCTTTACAAGGCAACACCAGAACCAGAAAAACTGTCCCCTGTCCTTACACCATTTGTACAAGCAACACCAGACCCAGCCGGAGAACGTCTCTTTACACCACGTGCACCAACTGTGACACCTGACGAGCGCTCAAAGAAACTGCCAGACCATGTCAAAGATACAAGCACCACACCAACGTTTCCAAAGCATATGAATGCTTCCCATGAAAATCCGAATGGACCACCTCCAAATGTTGTGTTAATTGGGTCACCCAGCCAAGGGGTCTATGTTAAGAAAGAGAAATTGGAGGTAATCAAAACAAACTTGCCGAAACGATTTGCTCTCAAATTGTTTGAACTGATGTTTGGGAGAGAAGAAGCAAAGGATGGCAGTGTCAAGGGAAAGGGGGAAAGCTGTCCCGACTGGATCCCAACCGGCTCGCAGCTGTTCAAGAGGAAACAGAAAGAAGATTTGCCCAGGACAACACCTATGCGTGGCCTGAGATCAAGAAGGTAATTGATGAAAAGTGCAGAATGGTCCGCAATAACCGGTGTTTTGTTTGGTTAGGAGTGAATGTGAATGTGAAGACTGACTAGGGCATCACATTCCGTTATGAAAGCAACATTCAGATAAGAAACTAATTATAAGAGACTGAATCCGTTTACGACGATTATTTACTTGATTCACCTTTTTCTTGCTAGCTGTATAAAGTGTACTTGTAGTTTTGATACAAAACTGGAAAGCATTGATTGCCTCTGACCGTACTTCTAATGTTATTGAATTAGAGTGTGATTATTAGGGTTAGTATTATCTACGGCTACAGTAAATTAAATTCAAAGCCCCATGATTGCCGCTAATAATGTCATTGTCATTCCAAGTGTAATTAAGCCACCCATGATGGTTTAGTGCGTGATCACGGGTTATCAGCTAATCAAGGTGTGATTATCCATGGTCACACTTTGGTTATTCTGTGATCACAGGTCAAACGTTTTTTCCCCTGATTGTGCTTTGTCATCACGCCAGTATACTTTCTACCGTGATCACAGTGTGATCAGTCAAAAGTTTTCTGATCACGACTAATTTTTTCTCTGTGATCACGGTGTGATCACAGCATGATCATGATCAAAAGTTTTTTGTCACGACTACTTAAGTTTTTTCTGTGATCACAGCATGCTCACAACATGATCACGGGTCAAAAGTTTTTACCCGTGATCACACCGTGATCATGCCTATATTTTTACTGGGGTTGGTCACTTAACATCTTACAACCACTATCACAGAAACATGAAATCTATTCTGCACAGACGCTTAAGAGCATTTTCAAACCTTCAGACAGCTCTCCCAAACCTGCTGTAATAGTGACCACTCTGTAGATATCAGAGGAAGACATCTTGCACTTATCTTTATCAGTTTCCTTTGGATACCCACAAAAGCAAAAATTGTCATTGTCAACACATGCTGGGATGTATTGGTCAGTACATTTGGTGTAGCTGAAGTGATGTGGGTCAGCCCTTCTAAACCAAACATTTGAAACAAAATCATGCTTTAGAACAACCTCCTATCTTGTTGCAAGACTAACATGCTTGGCATATTGTTGTAATCTTACATGCTTACCTTCTCGGCCTTGCATGCTATTTCAATGCCTAAACCAACTTTATACTTCTTATACAAGAACTCAGTGTGGCATGGCACAACATATCCCATTGTCCAAACAGTTGGATTAACACTTTGAAGTAGTGTGGAAACAACATTAAAGAACCTTTGACAATTACCTTTTAACGCCATTAAGTCTTCTCCATCTATGATTACCCTTGAAAAAAGTGAAACTGCCCCCCTCAGCTCTAAAGCACAATTTGCAATTGCACAAAGTCTCATTTTGGTTTCAGTGGGATCATCATCACTCTCCAAAGCTGAAACTAGGTACATAAACTTATGGCTACGTTTCTTACTTTCTTTGCCTGTAAATCTGTAGTCAAAGCTATTTTTTCGACCACTGTTGAACCATTTTGTCACTTTTGTCATTAGCCTTCCAGCCTTAACTTCTGTTTTGAGTACTGAATGGTACTTGGCAAAAGAAGAATTCTTTGGAACATCATTAACATCGTTGCATGAAGAGGGGATGTTAGATTTTTCAAGACTCAAGCTCAGTATGGTACTGTGGATAAATTGCCATGCATTAGCATTATGAAGGGGCTCGGCAAGTCCAAGATCAACACATGGACCAATTAAAGATTCAAATTCCTGCCTTGATTCTTTCCCTCTTAGAAAATCAAGAACTTTTGTTCTCTTTGTTGATTCTGCATACGATGATTGATCAAGCTTTTCCTTGAGCTGTTTCACACCCTCAACCACTTCAAATCTCTTTGCATAAACCTAAGGGTGCCATGTATTTTCTGGCTCAGGTCCAAGTGACCCATTTGTAATGTGTTTGTTAGTTTCGTTTACATAACCACAAGAAGAAAAGAAGAAAGCTGCATTACTGAGTTCTCCAGAATACAATGCCAAACATTTCATGTCTGATGGAAACAATTCAAGTGAAAACTTAACACTGAAATTTCTTACGTGAAAGGTTTTTTCCTTGATGGATTGAAATTTGTGAACCAGTTTTTTTGCAAACCTTGTCATGACAATGTGATTTTCTGAGCAGTTGGCTCCTGCCAAAAGGAAATTTTCTTTTTCACTGGTAATGTGGGTTCCACTGTTAATAAACGATAGAAGCCACGCTGTGGCTTCATCATCCTTACTAAAAGGTGCTCCGTCGGCACCACATGCCACATGAAAATGATACCTCTCCTCACCAAAATGCATGAGGTGTGAATTTTCACCTAAAGATTCATGAATAAAAATAAAGAGGTCTGCCAGTTCAAGTAAAAGATCAGTAAGCTCTCTATAAGCCCCATTCACATGCTCACTTTCATCTTAGTCATAGTACAACTCAGATAGATCATGAACTTTGGCTACATTCCAATAAACTGCTTGACGTTATCATAAGTCAACAGCTTAGGGATCCGTGCACCTTTTGTAGTTGAATTGCTTTTCTTAGCTTGCTAGTAGTACTACAAGACATGGACAAATTGGACCTTATAACCTTATGACCATTGCTGTCCTGCAATATATATGCCCATCGAGTGCCAAATTGCCTGGGCTGTGTGAAAATGATGATAAAGATTGAGATGTTGGGGGAATTTAAGGAGAGAAAATGTGTCCTTTGTAGTGTTATGGCTAGAGAATTAACGCCTGCTAAAGCTGTCTACATCATTTGAAAAATGATTCATTAAAAATCTCCTTGGGAATTTTCCATCATGGGTCCATCATGCTTTGCCAAGTTCCAGGAATAGGGTCATTTGAACCCCTATTATGAGCATAAAGTGCTGCATTTGAACATCAGCAGCAGCCAGCAGGAACAACTCAAAAAATTAGAATGCCTCAGGTGGGGAAGGGGTAAAGGGGGGCATATGGAAGTTCTGAATTGCTCAGTACTTTAATATGGTTGCAATCAAGCTTCTCAAGAAAAAAGTTACAGCATCTTCTTCAATGTCCCAGGAAAAATAAGACATTAACTTTACATATGTCTGACACTGTAGACACATAAATTCATGAGACTGACCTCGTCCAAAACTGAATCCAACTTTCCTTCTCTTTTTGTAATGACTTGCACTCCAACAAGTAATTCGCTTTCAAGTTTCTCATAGCATATTTGTATTCCCAATTTGGAAATCTCCTTTTGTTTACAGTTCTTGTTGACACATGACGATGTCTTCCTTTCCTTGCCATTTCCAGTTCTCTGTAATCAAGTCCCACGTACTTGTTGGCTAATCCAAAAGACATCTCTTGAAAGATTCTTGATTGTGGAATTGTAAAATCAGAGACACCTGTCTACCTGCATAAGCAAATAAAAGCACAGATACGGTAAATGAGCTTTTGCAGTACATCAAGTCCAAAGTTTTGTTAAGTTCACATTAATACCTGTCTTAAACTACATGAATTACACATGCCGTACAAGATTGTCACCCCAGCAGAGTGACCAGACCAAAAACTTTTTTGAAAGAAAAAAACATGCCTGTCTGCAGGAACGTATGATTTCAGATTTTCAATTGCTGCTCCTAAATCCAAGATTTTTTTAAAATTCTTCCCATATAGACCACCGCTGAGATAACAAATTTGCGGGACAAAAACAGACATAATTCATCCAAACCGAACGAGAAAATGCTCAAAAACAGATCAAAATGAAGCTTACCTGACAAGCATTTCAGCCATCTTTGTCAAACTCAGCCACAAGGTTTAGACTTCCCACAATTCTCTGCGAAAGATGAAATTATTTAGCGTAAATTTGAATAATCCGCTCTTCATTGTTGCCGCCATCTTGAATTTTTCTGCTGCTAAATGAGAT
Source organism: Orbicella franksi (assembly GCF_964199315.1). Classification (NCBI taxonomy): domain Eukaryota; kingdom Metazoa; phylum Cnidaria; class Anthozoa; order Scleractinia; family Merulinidae; genus Orbicella; species Orbicella franksi. Next base: position 17,005,587 of record NC_138154.1, read on the forward strand.
GACTGGAATCACGGACTCGCAAGCTCGGTGTGTAACAAAAATACATTTTGTGTACTTAATGTGTAATGAAGCGGGTTATTTTATTTTATTTTTGCTCTAAGATTCTTGACGACTCTATCGATGATACGATTTTGTCAAATGTCGCCGAGGCTACAGAACGTCAACTCACTAATCAAGAACAAATGGGTGAAAATCTTGCTACCACAGAACCTGGACGCTTCGAATTTGTACTCAACCCGTACATGGATAGTCACAGCAAAAAAATGGGCGTTAGAGAGCGTCACTACACCTCCAACATTCGTCAGGTGGGACAATTTATACCTCGACAAAACTTGGCAGCAGCAATTGCTGATGAATTACATAGAACAATCCAAAATTTGATTCTCCAAGACAGGATACCAGCCGCTGATCATGACTATTTAGCCAGCAATCGCTTAGTCAAAAGCTATGCTTATTGAGGGTTACCGGTGAGGGAATGGTTAAATAGCAACAATCGTGTTGACAGGCTGCTGCAGCAAATGTCACAGGTGTTAAACTTAAACGAGAACTTTGAAACGAATGATTCGTTTCAATTATCTTTTACACACGTTCGTACATCTCCTTGCGGTAGCGGTCAGAAACAAAAATTGAAACCTGGACATTCTAATCATTCTGATGTTTGAAAGGATCTGTCATCAGTATCTGTAACAAAAATGAACTATGCTGTGCCCACACCATTATGACAGCTAAAGCTAGAGTGGAGGATCACCCTAAATGGAACAGCTTCAGAAGAGGTGTCTCTATCCAGAGTGATGTAGCAATCAAGCTGCATATAAAAGCTAATGTAGAAATGGGAAAATGTGGTTACGAGGAACTCACTAGATTTGCATTGACGCCGTCCTTGAACAATTATCAGCTCTTGTGGATGCTACCCGGGGCTATAGCTTCACTTCTTTTGTAAAGCCTCAGGAAAAACAATTGGTACTGTTGTATGATAATGAACACTACAATGTGATCACTACATTACCTGGGTTCTTTGGTAACAGTTATTTCTGCGCTAGGTGTCTCAAACCCTACAATAACGAAGGTCAACATGCCAGTGAAAACAACCCTGATCATTGTTCTTCATGCATACAAACGGGATCTGAGGACTTTACAGAGGCCAGGTGTCGTAATCAACCACCAGCTACACCCTGCGGATCCTGTAAGCGGATGTTTTATGGTGATGTTTGTTTTTAAAATCATCTGACGAAATCCTATAAGGAAAAAACCGCTGACTCCAAAAACATCAGTGTTTGCAGTCAACGGTGCAAATGTCGTAGCTGTAAAAAGTTGTTGGTGGGTCTAAAGAAGCAACAAAAACATGAATGCGGTTACATAGACTGTCCCTCTTGCCATGAATACATAGAGGCCGCAAGCCACCAATGCTTTATTCAGATACCTAAAACACCGAAGTGCCAAACCAAAGCCAAAGCAGAGGATTATGGTGATGATGATGATGATGATGATGATGATGAAAAGTCTCCCATTCTTGTTTTCTTCGATATTGAAGCAATGTAAGACACTGGCAAACACATCCCTAATCTTCTAATGGCAGAAACTGAGGATGATAATTGTCCACTCCACTTCAAAGGTGAAGATTGCATTCGCGATTTCCTGAAATGGCTGGTTAACTGAAGAAGACGTGCAATGTAACTGTTTTGGTCCATAACTTTTCTGGCAACGACTCCTATTTCATCGTGGAGGAGTAACATCGCCAACACAGGGTCCTCAAACAAATCAGAAATGGAGTTAAACTTTTCCGATTAACCTTTGACAATATTAACTCTGTCATTTTTTCAAATGCCGCTTTCTGCATTTCCAAAGACATTTGGATTGACAGAGTCGTTTGACGGAACATCCATTCGGATACATGGTCTTGGATTTAAATCCTGGTAGCAGGCATTGTCGTAGGATCCGTCTTAGAAAAGTCTCCTGATTGCCTGTTTAACTGGCGCTGGAACTGTGATTAAGGGGTGGAACGATTTCAAAGAGTTTGTTCAAAATCGACATGTGTTGCTTTGCCTACACCACTTACGACAAAACATTGATCGAATTGAGAACCTACGTTTCGAGGACTTCTGTTGCAGGAGTTTGAGGGATTTTTAATCAAGATGCAAACCTTGGATGACACAATCACTGATTTCACACCCCCCAGTATCTGACAAGTGCGTGCAAGAATAAGAACAACGATTTCGCTACGACCACATCAATAAAAGCGGAAGCACTTGCGTGTGGGTGGAATTGTGTTATGAAGAGCAAATGAACAGTTTGTAAAAAGCAAGGAGACGTAGGAGGACACAAAAAGGGGGATTGTTACCATTGGCAGCTCTCATTCCAGCTTTAGTAGCAGCAGGCAAGGCGGCAGCTCTAGGAGGAATCTCTGGTGCAGCTGGTTACAGTGTGAAAAAGGGTTTGGAAGCTGCTTTGCATAAACATCAACAATGAAAAATAAACCAAAGACCAGAGACAATGTGAATCAGAGACAATGTAAATCACTATAACAAGAGACAACATGGAGGGTGCACTGTTTACTGTTCTCAAGAATGCAGCCAAGATCGGGTAGAAGTTCGGAAAGGACAAACGGTATAAGAGAATGGGTGCAAAGGGTGCCACACGCAGTTAGAACAGACGTCCTGCACCTTGGGAAGTATGATTCGATTACGCAGACAACACCCTTTCTTGGAGGCTATTCTCCAAGAGGCCAATCGGAACAGGAGACAGGAGATGTTAGAACATGTTAACGCAGATCAAATCAACACTGTGAGCGAAATGGTTCTCAATTTATTACGAAACAAAATTTCTGTTCACCCAATCACCATGGCAAAACTGCATTGCTATAAGACAACGCTACGTGAGGTGGGGAAACGCAGAAACTCGGTCAAGGGGCGAAGAGAACATCTCCGAGAACAAAAGGGAAGCGGATTCTGGCAAGGTTTGAACGACATGTTCCAAGCATGTCAATGTTAAACACCAGAGATACCCACAGTTATTCACTGCTAGGTTACGACTTCGTCCCCAAACCCAAAGACACCTTGAGTGAATTGGTCAGGTTATTACAACAAGCCAATGAAAGAGAAGACGCCCTGAAACGTGATGTGGAACATTGGCATCGAGCTTACAAAGCCCTCCTTCAAGAGCATATGGCATTTAAGTACGAGGATCTGTGTTCAGCTTGCAAACGACACCACGACGAGACCAAAGCAGGTGAGATCATCCTGTTGTGTAAGGAGTGTTGTACAGTAGAGGAAACAAAATGTAGCCTAGAGCTGAAACTAGAAAAGGTTCATCAAGAGCTTCATTACTGGCAAGACTGCTATGAAACGTTACTCCACCAATATTTCGAGGATGACAGAAGAGGTCAGATGGTGACCACAAAAGAGTTTGACCAATTGGTTCAGTATTACAAAGGAGAAATCACAGACAATGCCTTGTTGAACAAAGTGGGACATTTGGCTGCCAAAAGTCAAGTGATACTCTGTGATAAATCGATTCCAGATTCCATTGCCATCAAGAAAATTAAACCTCTAGCTCATCAGAGAGGTCGTTTAACCAAACGTATCAGACAGATTGGTCCTTTGTTGAGCAATAGTGCTGATGTCAGTGAAGAGGAAGATGAGGAGGAAGGAGATTTGGTGAGGGGTCGGTTGGAAACCATGTTCAAACAATTGATTAAGAACGCTTCTAGAGGTACAAAAACACCAAAGATCAAGGAAGAAGCTACACCGTCTATGTCAGGTGTTAAAAAGAAGCAACCCACTGCTAAAACACCCATTCCACCACCTGACTCGGATCTGGGAACGCTCCTAAGAAAGACTGACATTCTCCTGGGTAAAGACAAGCGCAAAGGCAAGGGCAAAGATAAAAACAAGGTCGAACGTTTAAAACCTACGAGTGGTTCGGAAGACTGGGCCTAAGGAAAGAAACTGAGAAGAAATCTAAAACACAATTATGACACGGACTAAGACCCGTATGCACAAGTATTGCCAATATGGACGTGGTTTTGACATTCAAAAATTGCTAGGCAAGATGGGGATTGAATTTCACTGGCCTGGGTACCAGTACATGGGGCCTGGGACCAAGTTGGCAAAGAGACTGAAACGAGGAGACCCAGGCATCAACTGACTGGAGAAGGTTGCCAAACAAGATGACATCCATTACAGTCATGCTAAGAATTTGCAAGACAAGTGGAAAGCGGATACAAAGATGATCAAGGCCATAATGAGGTTACCCAACAACAAAACGCCGACTGAAAAGATTGTGAAAAGAATCATGCAGGCAAAGAAAAAGTTAAAATTGTAATCAATTCTCCCTTCGGAATTCATGTTGTTATTATTCAATAAAAGTTGACAAATTAAACATCGGAGATACAATGAGTTTCCTGTAAACATACTACATCTACAGTGAGAGGAAGAGATCGTAACCACTGCACAAGACCTTCACGCTCTGAAGACTTACGAAGGCCGTTGACGTTAAGAGAAAATATGGACAGAGCCATAAGGAGATAGGAAGGGAGCTTGAACGACACTAAGAGCGTCTAGCCATCGAGTGACATCTGAGGTATACCCCTATGAGCTCCAGGGGAGGATGGAAGCAATGGAGATCGAGAACGCACTTGTTGAGGGCTCTGATATGCAGCCCGACGAGTCCTAGGGGGATGAGGGGTCTTAAATGGGGACTCAGAAGAACTCGTGTCTGAAGCTGTAGCAACACCAGAAGGAGACAGGAAGTTAAACTGAGAGACTTTACTATTTTGGCTTAACTTGAGTAGGGTAGGTTCACCCTTTGAACTACTATTAGAACTACTATTATTAGATCCGGCCACTTTTGGACCAGCCACTATAGTACTATAGGCCACTTTTGGCCCCGATACACTACTATTAGATACTTTGGCCACTTTTGGACCAGCTACATTATTTTTAGTTACAATGACCTTTTTTGGACCAGCTACATTACTGTTTTTAGATACAATGGCCTCTTTTGGACCAGCTACATTACTGTTAGCAGTTGGAATTTGCTTGACCACAATTGGGTTGCTAGAGACAATTGTGCAGTTTTTAAGAATGCTGTGACTAATGTCAGCTGAGCTGGGGAAAGAGGAGATGGAGGGGGATGAGGAGGGAGTAAGGAAAAGTGGCATCTCTTCCTCAGTAAATTGCTGAATGGATTCTTCAGATCCAGAGAACATGGAGAATTGTGATGAGACAGGCTCACCCTGAGAGAACTCTCCCAAGACATCAGACGATTCCACTGTGGACAGATGAGGAGACAGACATCAACAGAGGTGGAGCTTGATTAGCCACGGCTCTGCCGGAGGTGCAGCATTAGTATCCACGTGGACAGGGGCAGGGGGATCAGGGGTAGGGGCAGGGGATCAGGGTTGGGAACAGGGGGATCAGGGTTGGGGGGCAGTGGATGGACTGGCAGGAGCATGATGGGCCTGAGGAGTAGTACCCCACGCATTGTTACAGTCCTTGGCAAAATTACCGGGCAGATGACAACATTTACATTTGTTCTTGTCTTGACAATTAGAAGCTTTATGAGCTCTCTCACAGATGATGCACTCGAGGGGCTGACCAGAGCACCAGACTCGGCATGGATAACCCTGGATGTTGCACTGGAATGGAATATGATGTTCCAAGGACATACAAACAATGCGGGTACCAGTGGAGATTTGTTTAAAGCCAGAAAAACGTTGGTGAGTGATATCCAAGACTTTGCCATATGGGGCAAGAGCCAAAGGGATCCCAATGTTACCGGTTTCCATAGGCAGATAATGGACATACGCAGATGTAACAGGTGTGTCCAACTCCGTGACTTGGAGTTCATGGAGATCATCGATCGACGAAACTTTTTTACCGAGGATGGTGTTGCGGTACTCGGTAGATGTAATTGTGACCCAAATACGACCATTTGGAATAAACTGGATAGATTGTACCCTTCAAGTCTTAACTTTTTAGACAACATTTGTACAATTGCATTAGTTGACATGGCAGCCACCATGCCACAGGCATGGATGACTACAGTTTTTGGCTGCGCAACAGGCATTTAAGATGTTAAAATAAACCCAAAATAATTGCAACCAAAACTTATAGAACTAGTTTAGTATTATAGGCATGACAGACTGCAACACAGTATAGCTTGAAGAGCTTGTAGTCCCCCAAAATAAAAATTTACAGTAGTAATATCACTTTGATGAATTTACCAAAAAGATTGTGGACTGCAATGGCAAATTTGTCCTTCTTTCCAATTGTTGATAATCCAAGGCTGTTCATTGCAGCATCAGACAGGATGTGCTCAGACTGCAGTGTACACCCCTTGATTTCTTCTTCTTCGAATTTTCTAGCTATGTCTTCATCCTTAAATAGGGCTTCTGCCCAGGCCTTGACACGCTGAACATCCCAGTCTGAAAAACAATGAAAGAACAAAAGAAAATAAGAACGGGGCGGAAGGAGTTGCTTAGTCAGAAAGAAAAACTGTTTTGGCGGGAGCTTGCCTCTTGGATCCTCTCTTTGAACCACGTGAAGTTTTAAACAAAACTTAATGGGATCGCACACAACTAGAACGAGATACTAACTGACCACGAGGAGACACAAATATGAGATGTAGAGTTATGCAATGCGATCACAGTCAATAATTAATCTAGTTCTATTGCATCATCTTCATTAACTCATCCATAATTTATTTGTGGAGGAAGCTTTTCATTGTCCAAAGAACATTTAGCCATTATGACATTAATTAAGCTTGTAGGATCAGTTCCTTCTCTTCTAGTGGGCACTCTATGTGCCACCAAACCTGTAATACAGCCAATTCTATTCTCAGACCAGTTTGAATTACTGCTTTGACCCACAGTAATCAATGATATTTCCTCTCTTTGGTCTTTGCTGACTTTAAAGTTCAAAACATAATTCTTGGCAAATTCTAAATATTCACTTGTAGTTATTAAGTTTTGTTCCTTGGTGTCTGTAGTTTTCAAGCGACGACCTTCACTTGAGAAGTGCATTTATTTGACTAACCAATAAAATGTTACACACCCAAGTAATGAGAATGATTAGCATTATTACACAGACATTCAACACGCATACATTCACACGCTCGTTCCACAGTGCCCATCTTAAGCTCTTTTATTATATCAGACATGCAAGGAGCATGTGGTGTCATGATAGCTTCCTCCCCTTTAATGACATTGATGTCATGCCCAATAGGAAAGTCTTCTCAAAGAGGATTTGCTTCTGAGGTAATTACAGAAAGTATATCTAGGCAAACAACTTCAGGATAAATGTCATGAATTGCATACTGAAGGAGGTTTTTCCTCTTTTCACAAGATCCAACAACTGAATGAGGCCTAGGATCAAATTGGCGGCTTTCAAGTTGACCTAGCAGGGGGTTGTCTTCCTTTTTTCCTAAATTTAATTTGAAGGCTGGAGTTGAAGCCAAATCCCTTTTCTTTTGAACCCAGACACAGGGTTTGCCTGTACACGAAAGTGGATCATTTTGTTTTGCAATTGTGTTCTGAAGAACAAACAAACTCGCTGACAGATGTCTACATGCTCCATCCGCTCCACCAAAGCAGTTACAATAACCTGGAAAAACTTCTCCATACATTTTTAGGATAATCCATCCTTCGTAATATGGTTTACAATTCCATGTCTTCTTCCTTTCTGTTGGACACACCTAAATAATGGACCAGTTAGGCTGTGGAATGGTTCAAAATAGAGTGCTTCATTTATAGCAACCAAGCTATATTATTTACGATACTCTACGGTTGAGACATCAATACCTTTAAATCACTAGCAATCATTTTATCCTAACTTAGAAGCTTAAACACAACGTTGAGGGTGTGGTTCAAATTTTTTTAACAGTTTGGAAATTTCTCAATCAATATTGAATGTCTCTTTTTTCTTTAGCTACTTAGATTTTCAACATTGCAGAGCTGAAAAATAATAATCTGCTTTGGGCTGATCAGCATTTGATATCAGCTTGTCTTCTTAACCTTGTAAGTTGTTTAAGCTACATTAAATAATCATTTAAGCTTTAAACTATCTGAGGTAACCTGAAATCTAACAAAGCTGTAGTTAAAATCTTTTATGACCACTTGCTGGAGATTCATGACATGACCTGCTGCCTCGTACAGTTTATAGCCCTGTAAGCCTTTGTAGGCTTTTTATCCATTGAGATCGTAGCCTGGTTTCATAATCATGTAGTTGTACAAATCTGCGTACATAAACGTTGGAGCATTTGAAAAATTCTTCGACCATCCCTATTTGGTTGACGACTTCATCAGCAGACAGCCCTGATCTGGCGTTTTGTTGTTCTCTTGTAAAGCAGGATGTTTAGAAACCCATATTTAATAACCAAACCTCGATAATATAGAAAACAGATTATGAAGTTGCAATCTTGTTTTTTATCTTATCCAAGTTTGGAATCAGTAGAAAGCCAGTAGGGGGTAGGGACAATATCCAGACTTGATTTTTGTAAAGTAGGATATTTAATAACCAAAATTTAATAACTTTTGGAAGCCTTGACTTAATTAAACACTCCTAATTACTGATAAAACGTTCAAATGTGTGTAAGATATCAAAATAATATATAGATTTAAGCCAGCCTAAAAGCGTAGCTCCTGGGCCGGGTTGTTCAAAGCCCGATTAAACTAACCCAGAAAAAGGTAGAATTTTGATTTGAGTTTTGTAACTTTGCAGTGAGGTTTTCTGTATATTGTTTGGCCTTCTGTTTTGAGTTTTAATAATCACCATATACACAAAACAAAACAGCAAAAAACATTTGTATAGAATAAAAGTTATAATTCGGTTAACTTTTAATCCTGGGTTAGCATTAACCGGCTTCTGAACAATCCTGCCTTGTTTCCAACAAGTTAACCTAATATGAGCCCGCGTTCCAGCAATCATCTCCGGCAAACATTCTATGGCATTGTCCGAACTTTCTCCATCTTTTTTTCTCAATGATTCCCTGACACCCTTCAGTGAAACAGCATTTGCATACCTTGTTACAGTTGTGGTCTTTTTTTGTCATAGCCTTTCTTGCATTTAAGACACTGTGCGGTTATTGATTAACACATCACGTGTAAAGGGATCATATTTACCATAAATGGATATGCACGTGTTTTGTACAATCACTTAGAGTCTGGATCAGTCAATGAACAGGATGAAAACCTTACATGGTGTCCGAAGTATTGGAAAATGACAAAAAACCTGACCGATAGAATCAAATGGCATCATCTCAAATTCCTCTACCAGAAAAATTAGATTCAAAGAAATCGGAGGAGTGGAAACGATGGATCGAACACTTCGAATGCTATTGCATTGCTGCTGGCCTTGGCAAAAGAGACGAGAAAGTGAAGATAAACATGTTGGTCTACGCTATGGGTGGAAATGGGAACGAAATCTCTAGAAGCTTTCAGCTCACCAAAGGCGATCAAGTCTACCAGACCGTAAAGGGACAACACACTTTGTGGGCTGCACAAACGTTATCTTTGAAAGAGCTCGACTTAACAAGCGTGTTCAAGGCGAACAAGAATCTGTGATCAATTTCGTTGAAAGCCTGTAAGAGCTTGCAGAGATCTGCCAGTTTGGAACTCTCAAAGAAGAATTAATACAAGACTGCATCGTTGCTGGCATTGGTAACGCCACATTGTCGCAAAAGTTTATGCAAGATGATACGCTCACACTCAATAAAGCTGTGATGCAAGTGAAGTCTTCAGAGCTGGTGAAAGAAAGTCATGAAATCCTTAAAGGAGGTGGCAAAGATGGAAAAATTAACCACATTCGAGACACCAAGTGGAAACTGCCAAAGATAAAGGAAAATTATCAGATTAAACGAGACTTACCTGTAAGTTGAAGTTTGATCAAGATTCTATCTTGTCATCAGTCCGGAACGAAGGAGTCACATGAGAAGCGCATGCGCGTTGCTGATCAGTATTCAACGTGAGTGGTGCAGGAGAAAATAGGAACGAAGGACATGGGAGGGGGGGTACATAAGGGCATGTGACTCCTTCGTTCCGGACTGATGACAAGATAGAATCTTGATCAAACTTCAACTTACAGGTAAGTCTCGTTTAATCTGATAATTCTACCTTGTCATCAGTCTACGTCACTACGGAGTCACATGAGACTTCAAAGTCCTGCATCACGAGCAACTCATAACAGTGAACAAACTTTATTCCCAAACAAGGAAAACGAAAATACAGTTTCACAGATCAAAGTGTGTCTGGATTCAGCAGCACGGAGCCAAAATTAGCTGAGGCAGGACGACAGGCTTATCATAAAACTTCGCAAAAGTACTAGAATTAGACCACCCTGCACTCTTCATGATGTCTGCTAGGCTTAAACCTTTGGCCTTACAACTGGACGTTGATGCAGCTCTGCTGCTATGAGCAGAGTATTTGTTAATGTCAATCCCGGCTGACTCTAACACTTGCTTAACCCATCTGGAGATGGTATCTTTGGATACCGGTTTAAATGGTTTAACATAACTTATCAGTAACTGTGAGTGCTCCTCTCGCAACTGTTTTGTGCGCTGTAAGTATTCCTTAAGATGCTCAACCACAAAGTTTCTTGTCACTTTGGAAAGAAATTAAATCAATGGGTGCTAGATGTCGCCCAGGCTTACTCTGTTTCAGTTTCTCACAAATAGTTATTCTGTAGCGGTCATCCATTTCTTGGATGTAATTAACATCAAACTTATGTATAGTCTGTCCACGCTGTCCCGTAGTGAGACAGAGTAACATAGTCAAATTTAGAGTAAGCTGCTTAAGAGATAAGGATCTCAAGGGTGCAGCAGCTCTCAAATAATCTAACACAATATTAACGTCCCAAATTTCAGTATATTTGGGCAAAGCTGGTTTTAACTCAAAAATCCCTTTCATGCAGCGAGCTACTAACGGGTGCTCTCCGAATTTTACTCCGTCTTCCAAAACAAATATTGAAGAGAGCGCAGAACGTGCGGTGTTTACAGCACTGTATCCTAAGCCTGATTTGTAAAGAAAAACGAGAAATTCAATGCCATTTGTTACTCCAGGCTGAAAAACATTGATGCTATTGTCCTGACAGTATTGATTCCATTTGCTAAGGTAAGTGTGGTATTGCTTGGAGGTGCCTTCCCTCCATGAAGCCATTAGCACATCTTTTGCCGCAGGTGATAAAGCATACTTGTTTAGTCCCTCCCTGATAAGTGACACACGAGGAGATTCAGCTTGTGCCAGATTGGATGATTTTCCTTGGGATGGCTTGGCAGCTGGAGTAGGTCTTTCCTGGCTTTTAGATACACTGGTTTCTGTTTGAGTAGCTGGAGAGCTGTTGGGTACCATGGTTGTGTGGGCCAATCTGGCAACACACAAATCCCCTGTGCTCCCTCGGTCATCAACTTGTTCAGCACTGTTGGAATAACACTAAACGGAGGAAAAGCATAAAAATTAAGGTTGGACCAACTCAGGCTAAACGCATCGATGGCAATAGCCTCGGGGTCTGGTCTGTAAGACACATAATCTGGGAACTGGTGATTTATACGAGAGGCAAACAAATCTATATCAGGTTTGAAGTCTAGCCTCTCAAGAGCACAAATTAGTGATGCCTTGTCAAGCCTCCATTCAGATTCTCTTTGGTTTCTTCTGGATTCAAAATCTGCAATAAGATTTTGTTTTCCAGGAATATGTGCAGCACTAAGCCAGATCTTGCGATCTATACACCACTCCCAGATCTCCTTAGCGACCGAATTGCAAGAATCTGAGTGGCTTGTTCCCATGTGATTAATCACATTAACTGCTGTAGTGTTGTCACACATTATTCTGATATGTGTGTTGCTCTTGTCTTTAGCAAAGGTTTGGAGCCCCAACAAAATAGCCAACATTTCCAGATAGTTGATGTGGTGTTTAGACTCTGCATGGGACCAATTTCCTCCCGAGGACACCCCTGCAGATTCTGCCCCCCAACCCATAAGGGAAGCATCTGTTGTTATTTGATGCTGGGGTTGTGGGTGGTTGATTACATTGTACATGTCTCCCACATGTTGAATCCACCACTGTAATTCAGATTTAGCATGAGGGGACAAAGACATCAAGTCATCAAAGTTACCCTTTGTTCTAATAAGGGCCTGGGATTTATCTTTTTCCAGGTATCGGTAGTAAAGAGCTCCATACATCACCCCAGGGAAGCTAGCAACTATTTTCCCAATAACACTTGCTACTTCCCTAATAGAAGGGGAAGAGTTTTCTAATAACTCAGTACAGACATTTTGTAAACTAGTGGCTTTCTCACTGGTCAGTTGTATTGTCATTTCTACTGAGTCTATTACAAACCCTAGGATAGTAAGCACTTGTGTGGGTATGAAAGTAGACTTCTCTGGATGCACAACCAAGCCTAATTTGTCCAGCAAGACGGTAGTGTCTATAACATTTTGGACACATTTCTCATAGGTTTGCCCTTGCAGGTAAAGGTCATCAAGATGTGCCACAGCTATGTGTCCTTGTTTGTGCAGAGTAGACAGAGGGGGCTTAAGAATTTTAGTGAATATACGGGGAGCACACGACAACCCATTAGGAAGGCAGGTAAATTCATATAACTCCCCCTCCCAGATAAAGCGTAAAAACTTTCGATCTGAAGATCGAATGGGGACAGAGTAATAGGCATCTTTCATGTCAACAGAAGCCATATAACAATTTTGGGTAACTAGTTTTGTTATGGTAGAAAGTGAATCCATTTTAAAATGATAATGACTAACTGACTCATTAAACCTTTTGAGATTTAGTATGAGTCGATAAGTCTCATCCTTCTTCGGACGAAGGAATACATTGGACAAAATTTGCCCAGATACAGGTAACACCTTTGTGATGACACGTTTCTCAAGTAATTTATGCACTTCTTGACAAACAATGGGATATTCATGTTCTGAGAAGATTTGCTTAGGTAACTTGTGTTGAACAGGGGTGGCAGTACACTCAATTGCTGCTCCCAACACATCCGATAATAGGATTTTGTCATTAGTAAGGGTCCTCCAAGCTGCAAAATGAGCAGCCACCTGCCCAGCCTGAAATGTATTGCATAACATTTGTAAATAATTCACCAGGTTGGGCAAGAAATTTCCAAAGCCCCTTACCCTGTTCTTTATTTGAAGCAATTGTTCCATTATTTCTTGTCGGTGGTTGGTGATTTTTTCTTGTTGTAGTGCCGGTTTTGGCCTTTCCATAAAAAATCTCTTCTAGGACCTTTAGAATGATGGGCATGTTGTTTTGAACTTTGCTGTTTGCCTTTGAAGAGACTATTCTTAGATGAGGATGTAAAGGAATGGCTAATTTTGCTCGCTTCTTTGGCATCTCGCAATTGCTTCGCCAAGTCGTCCCCAAAAAGGTATTGGCTAGTGATGGGCACTTCAGCCGAGCAAATAGCAGAGTACTCCGCTTTCATTGATGGTTTGATTTCATCTCTTCGCAGCTGGGCCAACTGCGTATTTACATGTCCCAGCATTGCAATGGTGTCAACTTGTTTAGCCATTATTTTGTTGTTTTCTAAACCAGAGGGATTTTGAATAAGCACATTGGTCATTTGTAACGTCGCAAAAGTGATTTTGCGGATAACCTGCTGCAAATTTGAGATCTTCAGGTCTGTTTTCTTTTTCTTGGCATTTAATTGGCTCCATATCTCGGGGTTGACTTTTATACCCTTTATGTCAGAGCAGTTCTGAGGCTGTTTATATTTGTCTGAGAAACTTTTAATTTTGTCAGAAGACAGCTTCTTGCCCCATCGTTTTAGTGCAATATCAGCCAGCTCTTGCTGGATTTTGTCGCCGGTGGCGTCATCCTCGTCAAGGCTGTTAGCAAAGTCTTGAAGGAGCTTTGTCTCCTTGGCGGGAATTTCCCGCTCTTTTTGGCCGGTGGCCTTTGAACACTCGGTGAGCATTTTAATGTCATCTGCGTCGTCCAGATCATCACTAGCGTGAAGACTAATATTATCATCCGAGAGACTAGTATGACGCCGTCGTTTGTGGGAGTTTTCTTCAGACTCAGAGTCTGAATTATCCGATGCGGCGGATGTTGACTGTCGCTTTAAGCCCTGTGGGCGTTCGTCAGGGACTGGCTTTTCACACAATTTAGCTAAAAGACTAGCCATTTTCCCCATGTTGCTGTTTATGTTATCTAGAGATAACGCAAGATCTTGGTTATTGAGATTAGGTGAATCTACCATGCTTGGAGAGCCGTCGGAGGTGCCCGACGCTTCTGTGTTTTCATTAGACATTTTGGAAAGGAATCGCTCGAGCTGTAGAAGAAAAAGTACAATAAGTATCCAATTTTAGCCTTACCTTCCTCTCCAGGTATGTAAAAGGTGGAAAAACCCGGCAATGGTTTAGATTTGCAAAGATTAAAGGATTAAAAATACTCACAGCGTGAAACTGCCAGCGAAACGCAAAGCACACTGATCAGCAACGCGCATGCGCTTCTCATGTGACTCCGTAGTGACGTAGACTGATGACAAGGTAGAATTGCCCAAGAATCAAAAGATCAGAAAAATTCTAAAAGCCGTCCCGCAAAGAAGTGTTGGGCAAATTGCCAGCACACAAAAGAGAAAAATGTCCAGCTTCCGATGCAACTTGCCTGAAATGTAAGAAATGTGGACACTACACTTCAGAATGCAAAAGCAAAATCGTTCATTCGGTAGACAAAGAAATACAAAGTGGAACCTCAGACAAAGATTGTTATTTATCTTTTCCCCCCTGGGCTTCTGGTATTAACATATCAACTGAGTGCTGTATTAACTGAGCTCGTTTACTGGCCAATAATAATTTAACTCTCACACAAATGTTTGGAGTTAAATGGCTGAGGGAAAGCCCAAAGCCGGATTTATTAAAATAATCAATTTGTAATTCATACAAAAATTTACAATCTGTTAGAAATATTTTGGCCCAGTAAAGGTGAGAGCAACCAAAACGCCAAACCATATGGCTTACATCCTGTATAAACATAAACAAGGTGGACAGGATCAGGGGAGGAGGTGGGAGTTCAAATGAGTGTCTTCGCTCGTTGATAAAAACTGAGCGAATGCACGACCACGCTTGCTAGCGAGGTCACTAAGCAAGCCGTTTGCCTAGAGGGGTTGCGATGTATTGACCTTCACCTCCACCCCTACCCTGTGTCACGCAATGCTACGTGACTGTAACCAACAAAAGACCAGGGGGATAAAACATAAAAATTCTATTCGCAGGCAAATATTTTATTTATGTTTTCCCCTCTGGGCTTCTGGTATTAACATATCAACTGAGTGCTGTATTAACTGAGCTCGTTTACTGGCCAATAATAATTTAACTCTCACCCAAATGTTTGGAGTTAAATGGCTGAGGGAAAGCCCAAAGCCGGATTTATTAAAATAATCAATTTGTAATTCATACAAAAATTTACAATCTGTTAGAAATATTTTGGCCCAGTAAAGGTGAGGGCAACCAAAACGCCAAAAGCATTATAATGAAAATTATGATGCTGCCGCACCCCAGGAAATACAGCACTCACAAAAAGTGGCAAAAATAAAAACACAACTGGTCAAATACACTTATTCACTATATAGGAAAATATTGAGACTGCTGCCCTTGCTAATCAGTCCCATAAATCCCAAGCAAGCATTATGACAAGAACATAATAAGAAATGGAGTATGACCTTTAAAGAACAGGTTTTAAACGATGAAACTAGTCAAAACTACTGAGTCAAAAAGAAGGAAAATATGGAGACTGCTGCCCTTGCTAATCAGTCCCATAAATCCTTAACAAGCATTATTAATGAACACTGCTTATCAATTCGATAGCAACCATTAGAGAATAGGTTTTAAACAACAGGAGATATAGGAACTGCTGCCCTTGCTAATCAGTGCCATAAATCCTGAACAAGCAGTATTAAAGAACATTGCTAATCAATTGGATATAAACCATTAGAGAATAGGTTTTAAACCACACAAGATACAGGAACTGCTGCCCTTGCTAATCAGTCCCGTATATCCAGGAAATTATTACAGAACCATAATTATAAATGACCGAAACAGCTACATGTACTCATGCTAATCAGTGTCATATTTCCTGAATAAAAAGACAGTGTAAGCTGCAGGTCTTACAACAAAAGGAACTAGGTTGATACCGAAGGAATGCGAATATATTTATGAAAGGCATTGGACTTCCACCTGCCCAAAACCCGTATCTGGGTATCAGATAAACCCCGGTCCGCAACATAAGAAGCAGCCCCAATCCTAAAACTGTGGCCCTTATAACGTGCCGGGTTGAGCCCACAGAATTTAAGCGCTAAAGACAGTTGGTCGGTAAAGGTGGTACGAGAAACTGGATGACCAAGTGATGTCATGAAAAGGGGGCCGGGTTTATTACCCCGCAGAGCTAAATAATCTAACATTAACTGGACTGGGCAAAAAGTAGGAGCACAAGTGATAACAATAGAAAAAGGGGGTTGGTTGTAATTGTGTTTAAAATCATGAAATGTAAGCTTTAATGAAACTATGCCATTGGAGTCATTCACCAGCTTCACTACCTGATGGATTTGTAAAGGTTGAGGACCATGCCCTTTAGTGGAAGTCATTTCACCGACTCTCAGAAAGGCCTAGAAGGCAATCGAGCACATGGCTTGAAATTGACAAATTTGATACCGGGAACATGAAAATCTAGAAGCCGCTTCAATGATTTTGTGCAAAATTGGAAGAGTAATTGGAAGCCAGCTATCCAGACGGGCGCCCAGTTTACTGTAACCCTTGAGCATTTGCATAATAAAAAATGCTTGAGAAGGGTCTGGAAATCCAGACAGCTTATGGGAATATCCCAATGCAGAAACAACTTTTAACTGTCGATGGAGCATAATGATTATCAAACAAATAAGCAATAAACAGTGCCAAATTAGGGGGTGAAATAGGAAGTCCCATAGGAACCCCGTGAAAAGTTGAATGTAAAAACTGATTATATAGCTTCCAAGCCCTTTTGTAAGTAGGAAGGGACGATGGCTGAAGGCTTGATTTCACAAGGGTTGAGACTATGGTGGCCAGTTCTGAGGCTGCAGAAACCGGGGAATCTCTGTGGGGCATTGATCCATATGAGCTGGAGCCAAACGTCTGAAAGTCTGCACCTGTAATCGAGACAGAGAGTCCGCTAAATTGTTGTAGATTCCGGGGATGTGTTTTGCCTTGAAGACAATGTTATGTCGTAAACAAATAGAAACCAGCTTCCTAACAAAACTCATCAACGGTTTGTCTTTGCATGATTGCTTGTTGATAACATGAACAAGTGCCTCGTTGTCGGTAAAGAACAAGACACATTGATTACTCATTTCATGTCCCCACAGGTACAAACTTAAGACGATCGGATAAAACTCTAAGATAGCAATATTACAATAAGCCCAAGCTTGTGGCCATCTCCCATAGCACCATCTGCTACCAAAAACTGCACCAAAACCAATTGCACCCGAGGCATCTGTGTAAAGGCTCAATTTGCAAGAACTGTGCCAGGCATCATCAATGAAAAAGGACCGGCCATTGAATTCAGCCAGGAATGAGAGCCAAACTTTTAGATCCTCTTTGACCTCCTTATTAAGCCGAATAAGATGATGAGGCGACTTGACCCCTACCGTAAGGTCAATCAGTCTCCTTAAAAAGGCTCTACCCGGCTTGATGACCGAGCAGGCAAAATTTAATAGGCCAATCAATGACTGGACCTCCTTCAGAGATGCCTTTTTACGCTTCAAAAATTCTGAAATCAACAGTGTGCTTTTGTGAATTTTGTCAAGAGGTAGGCGAGCCTCTGAACAGATGGAATCCAATTCAATACCTGCAAATAACAAGGTAGTGGCAGGGCCACAAGTTTTTTCAGGTGCCATAGGAATGCCTAAGTAAGAACAGAGACTCAAAAACTGATTTAATTGGTCTTGACATAATTTAGCTGACGAGGCTACAATCAGAAAATCATCTAAAAGATGCAAAATGTGATCAATGTTCAATTTCTGTCTTGCAATCCATTCCACTGCAGAACTGAAAGTCTCAAAGGTGAGACAAGAACTAGAACATCCCATAGGCATGCACCGGTCGTAATAATACAAGCCCCTCCACTGCATACCAAGCAAATTGTAATCATCTGGACGAATTGGTATAATCCTAAAGGCATTTTTAATGTCAGTTTTCGCCAAAAAGCATCCCGGACCTGCCATTTTGATAAATTGAATTGCATCATCAACAGTAGCATAGCAAACCCTGGTATGCTCAGAGTCAATACCATCATTGACTGAGGAGCCCTTTGGATAAGACAGGTGGTGTGTCAAATGAAACTCACCTGGGGTCTTTTTAGGCACAACTCCCAATGGGGATATACGGAATGGCTGAGGTGGAGGAAAATGAAAAGGACCGGCTAACCTATGGGAATCAAGCTCTTTCTTAATTTTATCGTCTACAACCGTGGGGTGTAGAAAAGCGGAAACAAGGTTTTTGGCTGTTGAAGACACTCTTTCGCCTTGAAATTGAATTGGAAAGCCGAAACTGAAACCAGAGTAAAGAAATTCCGCAGTGGAATGGTTGTACCCCGACAGCAGAGAAATCAACCTATCAACTTTTACTGGCGTTGGGAGATTTGGACTTGGCAGACTGGGTGTTATTATTGGCTGGCTTACTTGGGGGACGAAAATTACACTGAGTTGCCCTATGGTCCCCTGAACACTTGTAACAGGAATGCTTAAAAGAACAGCCTGGACAAACCAGGCCCTGGTGATATTTAAAACAAAAACCGGCAGGAACTCTAGGCAAATTTGCCCGCACCCGGGGCTTAGCAGCATGTTCAGGTTGTGGCCTCCTGGTTATAGGAGATTGAGCACGAAGCCACAATTCCCCATGCAAAACCCCCCAAGGAAAGGAAGAGGCCTGTCGTTGCCGTAGAAAACGAAAGTTTTGGTCATAATAACTCCAATTGTGACCCCTGGCCGCCAAGTCCTGGATGATCTCGCCATATTTCATCAAGGCAGGGGCCTCGGCTGGGTACTTAGAGGTGTAAACCCCTACAAAAATTAAAAAGCAGCTATTCCATGCTTCAATGGTCGTAATCTTCTTTGGTTTGGAGACTGGCTCCAGGCAGAGAGAGGGGATGGAACCCTTCTCAGCATTACATGTATCTACTGTTACACTATATTTATTTTCTAACTGAGGATTTGCAATAAGGGTTCCAAAATCAATATATTCCTCATTCCATATCTTGGCCCTGATCTTATCGGAGACACGAGCATCAAGTGGTAGACTGGATGATACAAACAACTGGTCAGGTCTGATGGTCTCACCTGTTAGGCTCTTCTGGACAGCTGTGATGGAGCCCTGGACAAGGGAACTGCCTCTAGTTAAGGGGTCTGTGAAGGGAACCTCAGCTAGGGCATCTGGAGGGGGCACAACACTGTTGTTGGCATCCATCCGACGCGACACTTCGTCAGCCACCCTGTTGACAAGTTGGTCAATCAACTCAGGGGGGAGTATGGAAGTTGACTCCGGAGACACCACGGGAGCTTCTGGTTCTGAATGGGCTGCCCCGGTTCCTGAGGACTTCACAGATGTTCGTCTGCCACTCTTCTGCTTCTTCGCAGCTGGCGGTTTAGCAGTAGAGGCTCAAAGCCTGACTGAACGTTTAGGCGGCATAACTGCAAAGAGAACTCACATAATGGCAGAAACTGAAGCTCTTCTAAACAAGAAAATTAAGCTTAGAAACTGTTAAAGGATAAATAAAATGTAAATAAGTAAAGGGCAGGGACAAGCCATGTCAGACAAAGAGTCGACGCACCAGCAAGCCCTATAAATGCCCAAAAGACACAGAGGGCGAAGCCTCAAAAATAAAAATAATTTTGAGGGCGAAACCTAAAAGGCGAAAATAAAACAACCTTGAGGGCGAAACCTCGAAGGTAAATAATTATAACAACCCTGAGGGCAAAACCCCAAAGGCAAAGATCTAACAACCTTGAGGGCAAAACCTCGAAGGTAAATAATGATAACAACCTTGAGCAAAACCTCAAAGGTAAATAAAAACCTTGAAGGCAAAACCTCGAAGGTAAATAACAACAACAACCTTGAGGGCGAAACCTCGAAGGCAAATATAAAACCTTGAGGGGAAAACCTCAAAGGTAAATAACAATAACAACCTTGAGGGCGAAACCTCGAAGGTAAATAATGATAACAACCTTGAGCAAAACCTCAAAGGTAAATAACAACAACAACCTTGAGGGCGAAACCTCGAAGGCAAATATAAAACCTTGAGGGGAAAACCTCAAAGATAAATAACGATAACAACCTTAAGGGCGAAACCTCAAAGGTATATAATGATAACAGGCCTCGAGGGCAAAACCTCAGAGGTAAACATTAACATAAGCCTTATAAAAGTCAAAAACCATTCAAAAATGATAGATACATTTATAGATACCCATCACAGGCCAGTAAAACAAGTGAAGTATCAATGAAGGAGGCTACATCACATGCATTCATGGTTGGCAATAACCGATTGTGCCACAAATACCAAAACAATATTAACGTCATAAAAGGGCGGGAGGGGGTATGATGAAATACATGCAGCCTAAGACCTAAGACGACCCAAAGCTTGCAGTATGGCGCCCTGGTAGCTCCGATATAAGAAATACTGCCCCAAAGGATTAACATGAACGCCATCCGCTAAATACAAGTCCTTATGGGGACTAGAAAAATCCTTGTGAGTCCAACAGAAAGCGTTGAGAAAGGGCTCTAACACAACATGAACATAATTGTTCAGAATCGCAGCGCGTTGAAGAAAATCCTCCCAATCTGTGAAGGAAACGCCGCGTGGAATGACATGGCAAGCTCCGACCATAGTCACCGAAAAAACGTCAAAAAGCGACCTGACAAGCTCCTCTATGGACGAACCAACAACCTCCGGTCTTACGTTCGAAAGATCGTTCGTACCAACCTCCAGAATGACTACATCTGGAGCAAGGCGCGTGACCACGTGGAGGTCATAGCGATGGAGCTTTTCAACGGTTCGACCGCCAACACCGAACAAATGCACCGTAGCAGTCCCCTCAAGGTGAAAATTACTATCCGCACGAGCGTCGAAAGGAGCCTGCAAGTCGGATTGTAGTCGCTTCACGAATGAATGGCCCAAAATGAGGACTTTCGGGACGGTGCTCGCCATGACAACACGCGTGAAATTGAACTCGCGAAAGAATTGTACGCTCCTAATGGGAGAAAAACAGATACGGAAACGAAACAAAAGGATCCGAAAACTAAAGAATGCCTAAACAATGTGCAAAATGAAAAAATGCTTATCGTACTTTCGCAGAGTTCAAATGAGTGTCTTCGCTCGTTGATAAAAACTGAGCGAATGCACGACCACGCTTGCTGGCGAGGTCACTAAGCAAGCCGTTTGCCTAGAGGGGTTGCGATGTATTGACCTTCACCTCCACCCCTACCCTGTGTCACGCAATGTTACGTGACTGTAACCAACAAAAGACCAGAGGGATAAAACATAAAAATTCTATTCGCAGGCAAATATTTTATTTCCTTGGAGCAGTCACAGGTGATGAATCCCAAACAAAATGGTCCGTGAATTTATCGCTCGGAAAAGCAAAGATGCGCTTTAAAATAGATACTGGTGCAGACGTGACAGTCATTTCAGAGCCCTTGTACTTGCAAACCGGAATGGGCAATCTCCACAAATCCTCACAAGAACTGTTTGGACCTGGCCAGTCTAAACTTTCTGTAATCAAAGGAAACCTGAAAACCGGAAATGGCAAAGCAACCACGCAAGAAATCTACATCGTGGAAAACCTAAAAGAACCGTTGCTAGGATGACCAGCCATTGAAGCCTGAACCTGGTACAAAAAGTCGCAACAATCCATCCTGATGACAGCACAAGAATTGAGCAAGAAGTTAAAACAATGTACCCTAATTTGTCTAAAGGTCTGGGAGAGCTGGAAGAAGGATTCAGCGTCAAGTTGAAGCCTGGTTCAACACCTTATGAGATTACAACACCAAGACATGTAGCACTACCTCTCATGCCGAAAGTCAAAGAAGAGCTACCAAGAATGGAAGCCCTTGGTGTCATTTCAACAGTTGACATACCAACTGACTGGTGTGCAGGCATAGTTGTTTTTCCAAAGCCTGATGGGAGAATTTGCATGTGTGCCGATCTAATGAAACTCAATGAGAATGTTCTACAAGAGACATACCCTTTACCAAAGATTGACAACCTGTTGGCCCAAATCAGTGAATTGAAGTTCTTCACCAAGTTGGATTGCAATTGTGGATTCTGGCAAGAAAAGCTTTATCCAGATTCCCGCTTGTTGACGACATTCATCACACCCTTTGCCAGATTCTGTTTCAATCGAATGCCGTTCGGGATCAAGTCTGCGCCCAAACATTACCAAACGAAGATGAGCCAAATCTTAGAGGGATCCGAGGGCCACATTTCCATCATTGATGACATGTTCATCCATGTGAAACCCAAGAGGAACATGACCATCGACTCAAAATGGTCTTAAAGAAACTTGATGGCGCTAGAGCCACCCTAAATGCAGACAAGTGTGAATTTTCAAAGAAAGAAGTCAAGTTTGCCGGATATGTTCTTAACGGAGACGGAATCAAGTCAGACTCAGAGAAAACAGAGTCAATCCAGGAGATGGACACGCCCCAGCATGTGAGTGACGTACGCAGGTTTCTCGGAATGCTGAACCAGGTAGGAAAGTTTTTTCCCAACCCAGCAGAGAAAGCCAAACCAATCAGAGATCTTCTGAGCATGAAGAGTGAATTCCTTCGGGGTCCGACCCAGCAGGATGGCTTTGAGAAGTTGAAAAAGGAGCTAACTTCAACCGCAGTCCATGCACACTATGATCCTGCCAAGAAAACAATCCTGTCCGCAAATGCCTCATCTTATGGACCTTGTGCAGTCCTCCTACAAGAACAAGAAACTGGAGCAAGGAAACCAGTGGCCTATGCATCAAGATCCATGACTAGCACTGAGCAGCGGTATGCTCAAATCAAAAAAGAAGCGTTTGCGACAACTTGCGCATGCAAGAAATTTAACGACTACATCCTGGGAAAGGACATCCTCATCAAGACAGACCACAAACCGTTGGTGCCGCTGTTTGGCTCGAAAAACTTGGATGAACTTCCTCCTAGGATCCAGAGATTTAAAATGAGATTAATGAAATACTCGTTCATCATCTGTCACATTCCAGGAAAGGACTTAGTCATTGCAGACACACATTCAAGAGCCCCTCTTAGAAAGTCACCTACGAAAGCTGACATACGTCTCAATGAAGACCTCAATTTCTACGTGGCTAACATCCTAGAAGGCTTACCAGCTACTGAGTGAAGATTAGAAGAGATACGACTTCACCAGCAAGACAATGAAGTGTGCCGAAAACTGCAGCAATTCTGCACCAAAGGATGGCCTGACAAGTCAAAGCTGAACTCGGCAATTAATGCTTATTGGCCAGAAAGAGCTTCTATTACGTTCCAGAGAGGTCTCCTGATGAAAGACTCGAGACTCCTCATTCCCTCATCACTTCGTTTGGACATGTTGGATGAAATACACTCGGGCCACCAAGGAATCCGCAAATGTCACAAAAGAGCCCGTGAGTCAGTTTGGTGGCATAGTCTCAGCAAACAGATTGAAGACATGGTCACAACGTGCCCGACCTGTTGCAAACACCGAAAGAACCATGCAGAGCCTATGATACCAACTCCTCTGCCAGAGAGACCATGGCAAAAGGTAGCCACCGACCTGTTTGACCACAATGGCAAGACGTACATCATTGTTGTGGACTATAATTCGAGATTCTTCGAAATAGCTCCCCTTAAGAGTACAACAACTGAGAACGCTATCAACCTCTTAAAGTCGTTCTTCCATTGCCATGGCATCCCAGAAATAGTTGTCTCCGACAATAGACCTCAATTTGCAGCCGCCACTTTTTCAAAATTCGCTGAAGAATGGGGCTTCACACACCTCACAAGTAGCCCTCACTACCCGCAGAATAAAGGTGAAGTGGAAAGACCTGTCAAAACCACCAAAAACTTGATCATCAAGTCAGAAGATCCATACTTGGCACTACTTACTTACAGATCCACCCCACTGGAGAATGGTTACACCCTAGCAGAGCTACTAGGCACCTTAAGATACCAGGACGGGAAGAGCTAGGACGGCTACCGGAAGTAAATTTACTTAACAGGGCATGCGCACGAGAACTCTCCACTAATCTCTCTGCCGTCCTCATGTTGTCGAGGACGTCATTTCGCCCGACTAGCCGTCGCATCGAAAACGTGAGTATTTTGTGCTTGTTTTGCCCCGATAAATGTTCTTATCGACTTTATTTTTAGTTATATTGATAGGAATGTTTGTAAGGTTCGCATTTTTGGTGATTGTAGTGTGGAATACCAGGCTGACATGCGAAAATGTGAATAAAAATATTCCTCGTCTGTTCGTTTGTGTTTCAGTCACTGTTGAGTCGCTGTCACGAGTGTGCAAGCTCAATACAAACTGTATGCATTGAGAATACATCAGTGTAAGTACAGTTGATAAAATGTAAGAATGATTGCCATGGAGCGTCTATCGAACAAATAGAATACACATTTTCAAACTGATGTTTAGTTGTTGTTTTTTTATACTACCCGGAACTTGATGCAAAGTTTGTTTTATTTTCATAATGCTTGTTACAATTACAGATGGAAATTGAAATGTTCACCAAAAGTCAGGATTCTTCAGCAACAGAATTCTCAAACGCTCCAGTGGTAAAAAGCCATCTGAAGCAGGTCGATCAGATTGTTCGTTTAATTTTTTGATACGGAAATTCAGGTTTCTCTATTAAAATATTGACAGATGTTTGCTTCGCTTATAAAGAAAAATAAATTCAGCATTGCTGTTCACTATCATTTAAGCTTAATAGGATAAGATTTCTACCATCTTTTTTTGTAGTCTAAAGGATGTTTGAATTATTGACGTCGCTGTCCTTTGCAAAAATGCACATCTTTAGCATTTTGTTTTTGGCGACACGACGGGACCCGCGAAAGTTTCCCGCGTCCACTGCCGTTCCCATCCTGGCCTTCCCGTCCTCGTCTCTTAAGGTCCCTACTGATGGGAAGAAAGCTGTGCTCAACAATCCCACTGGCACCTGAGAAACTAATTCCCAAGCTGCCTAACTTCAAACAGCTGCGAAAGGCTGAGAGAGCTTACAAACAGCAACAAGCTGAAAATTACAATATGCACCATTGAGCATCAGTACTTCCTACCAGACAAGAGCTCCCCAGCAGTGGTGATTCAGAAATCCCCTCAGCCCAGGTCATATGTCGTTAAAGCAGAGCAATCCCTTCTACGCAGGAATAGACGACATCTTGTCCCAAACTCGAAGGAGGTGCTAGAGGAAACTGTGACTCCCTCTCCAACCAGAAATGACCACAGGAACAAGGATACAGGAACCCCACAAGATGTCAACACTCCCTGTAGTGTTGTTGACACTTGTTCAGGTAGAACTGTTGTTCCACCTACCCAACTCGATTTGTGAACTTGGTCTCATAGTGTAACCATTTAGAGTGACCGATCCATTTTGTTTCTTTTATTTGTTTAACCGGACAGTGACTATTGATTTTCTTTAAGAGATAGGGTTTTTATTGATTTGTAAGATTTCCCATTTTAAGTCTCAGAACTTCGCCTTGTAGTGTTAACAATGTTTTTGTCTAGAAGGGGGGATGTGCGGTTATTGATTAACACATCACGTGTTAAGGGATCATATTTACCATAAATGCATACGCACGTGTTTTGTACAATCACTTAGAGTCTGGATCAGTCAATAAACAGAATAAAAACCTTACAGACACCATTAGCCTTTTTGCAGAAAAGAGGAGATGGATGTGATGACATCAACATGATTGTCGTGATGATACAAATAGATTTGTTATTCTCAATGAGGTCCTTCATACACAATGGCATTGAAGTGATCAGAGGATAGGATTACGATTTGGTAGTCTTCAATGACTTGTTGGAACATCACTACTTTAAACAGCCCACAGAGACCTTCTGGAATGCCATTCTTCTGATGTAACTCCTTGGCCAAGATGCTTTGCCATTGACGTCCCTGACGAATAGAGTTTCAGTCAGGATGTTTTTCTTGGCAAGCCATGTCTGTTACCAAAGTGTGGGCAAGGCACAGAAATCCTTATTTGGGACATGAATGACCCACTGCTTAGTATCCAGAAACTTTACAACTTGAATCCATAAGGTTTCCTCTTACGAGAGGCGACTCCACCATGCGGCATGCCCACGTGAACCAGATGAACCTGTATTCCATCTTCAAGGTTGACATTTTCATTTGATTGTAACACACGCTGCACTTCTCCCATGATCCTATCAGCATTTAACTCATGACGAGGCACGAATGGTAAAGAAAGGGGTATTCTAATGACCGGCTTTGGAGGACAAATGGAACGAGATCATTGTCCTTCATGCCCTTTGTCATTTCGTCCACCATAGAATCAAAAACCGCGCCCAGTTGATCCATAAGGGGGGCTCCACCCATCTGCGGTTCCGGTGAGAGGTGATAATCTGTGGCTGAAGTGATAAATTTTCGTAGTTTCACGAAGAGTGTAGTTTGTCAGATGTCCACATATTCCCTCCAGCACCCACACGGTGACAATTTATTGACAGTGGTTGATTACATGCGTCATCATGGGAATTGTCGTTCTGAATTAGTTGTACCTGTTTATCCTGAAAGAGGGGACATGGTTCTTATTCAAGGCAAATACAATGGAGACATTTGGCATGGTCACATCCAAAGTGTAGATTTTGTCAACTTAACGGTGGATGTCTTCTTTTTCATTTCAAGTATGACACTACATCATTACAACGCATATGTGAGGGAAAGTCATAGCAGGAGAGCAAGGAATGTCGTGGCTTGGGAACCAATCATTGGAATTGCTGAAGGCCACTGGAGAAGTGCTTCAACATGGGTGAAGGCAAACTGATCATGAGAAAGATTTAATAGTGAAGATACTTAAAGTAATCGAGCTCGGTAAGAAATGTATCAACAATTAAGCAATCAGCAGTAGTTGTAGTCGATCCTGTTTGTCTTATTGGCCACATGTTAATGAGGCTATAAACTTGCATTTTATTGAAGAGCATACTAAAGTACCTTTTTTTAGGTTTTTAGAAGGTCTTTGTATCTCGTATCTAATTTGCATCTCAAACCTTTTCACTAATAGGAGCGTTTTGTCCAAAACCTGGGAAATGTGGAAAATTAATTCAAATGTCTAATTATTTACATATACTGTGTATCACAGGTAATGTTTTGTAATTCCCAACTTGTGAATAAAGGGGGTTGTTTCAGGGTTTTCGTTGTGTTTTCTTTGTGAATTTCCCAGATTGGGAAAATGATACCAAACCCTTACGTGGGACAGGAATATCCCATTTTTTTCCTTGTCATGGGAATGTCTCGTCCCAGTATTTTTCCAGACATGGGAATTAAATGTCCCAATATTTTCCCTGACATGGATTTTTCACATCCCAAAAATTCCCCAAGATGGGATTTGTGTCCCAAACATTATCTGGCATGGGGTTTTAATGTCCCAAAAATTTCCCTCATGTGGGGTTTGATTGTCCCACCAATTTCACTAAAATGGGTATTAAGCATCCCATTTATTTCCCTGACATGTGGTTTTATTGTCCCTGTAATTTCCCTAGCATGTTTTTTTGTCCCAAAATTTTCCCTGTTTGTCCCCACAATTTTCACTGACTTGGGTATTACTGTCCCATTAATTTTCCTGAGATATGGTTTTAATATCCCAGTAATTTCCCTGGTGATGGGTTTTAACATTCCAGTAATTTCTCTAATATGGGTTTTATTTAATCTCACTTATTTCCCTGAAATGGGTTCTGACTGTCCTAGCCATTTTCCCGTAATGTCTTTATTGTAATATAATGCACCAAAAGTAGTACTGAGTTAGATAAATATTTACAAACAATCATAATGATTAAACTGTTTATTACAGTCCCTGTACAATTACAATAAACTGGCACTTTCGATAACCATAAGTTTCTTGTGCTTTAAATGGTATTATTGTATTCTAAGGGGACACACCATGAAGATAATGTCGCTCCTATATATATCTAATTGTCGCAAATTGACACAAAATGGTCAAAAATGACCATATTTTACATCTAGTTCAAATCAAGTAGCCAGAAACAGCAACAACAAAACAGACTGAAGCACCACTATACACTGTACTTCTGAAGTTCACAAATGTCTAAAACCCCAATATACTCCTAAGCTCTGTGGGTTTCAAATTAGTTAAGTTCCTTTACTGTACAAACACATTTTACATATAGTGCAAATCAAATAGCTTGAAACAGCAACACAACAGACTGATCATGAAGCAACACTACATACTGCACTTCTGAAGTTCACAAAATGTCTAAAAGGCAATTTCTCTAAGTACAGTTATATCCTCGTGTACGTTTTTCACCACTTCGTTGACCTTGCAGTAATCATTTCGCACTAGCTTCCTGGCCAATACACTCATAAGCTCTGTGGGTTTCAAATTAGTTAAGTTTTGCTGTACAGAAAACTTTTTCTTAAGGATGTCAACAATATCATGTCTGTTTAAAATACAACCAAAGACACCCTTTACAATTGCTTGATTGACTGCCAGGGGCCAAGCTGACATGCCTTCACTCACAACAACTGAGGGAACTTGAGAGCAAGGTGGTGATTCACTTATACAGGAGTCATCATTGTCATCGATATCCTCATCGACAGGTTCTGCATCACCACCCTCAGAGGGAGGAGAACTTTCTCTTTCTGATCCAGATGCAGATGAACTTCCACTTGCAGACAATTTTCCACTGGACAACTGCAAAACAAAACATAGTTTATCAAATCTCTATTGACAAAAAAACAATCAAATATTGTTTTCCCCTCTAACTTTTGTAACTGACATTCTTTTTAATCCCAAAACTTAAACGGTGAAATGGAGGAAGAGCAGAGGTTGGAGTTCCCAGTTGCTTATTTAAGTTGGTATGCAGGTAACCACAGACCTATTATATTTATAACCAAAGTATAACATAAGAGAATTAGAGATACCTACGTGTTTGACTTTATGCTTCTTCCTACTTTTTTCCTCCTTCGGTTCATGATCAGTTTCACTCTGAAAATGTTTCAAATGGAAAAAAAATAATGTAAGAAGTATGTTTAGCCTCAATTGAGATAAATATTTCATAACAATAATGAAAACACAAAACAATCACAAAGCTGTTCAAAAGTAGCATTAACGAGAAGTTTCCAAGGGACACACATTAATATCTTCACATGTGAAAATAACATGTTATCTTCACACGTGAAAAGATCACCGCTGCTATGGTTACATGATAAATCGCGCCTTTGCAATGATTTGGTATTTCATTGGTGTTTATAGAATAAACGGAATATTACATGGCCGCTTGGAGATACGAAATTTCTTTTCGAGTGTTGAAAAATATTTTTCGACACTCAAAGAGAAATTTCGTATCTCCGCGTGGTTGTGTAATATCCTCTATATCTGTATAAGTCTGTAGAAGCAGTTTAATAATTCACCATTTTCAGACATACCATTACTGAAGGTGAGAGAAAGAGGTACACCTGTAGATTCATTGAAATACTGTAAGTTACTTTCTTATTTATAATCATTAAAACAGAAACCAACATATTATTGCACAACTTACTTGGACAAATAGAGTTGTCTCATCTCTGGCGACATAGATGACATATCTGCCATGGTTGGCTTGTAAGTGTTGGTATTTTAAAATCACTATTGCATTATTTCCCAAACTGAACCCAGCATTGGGAAAAAGTAACCCAAACTTTTACCGTTCCTTTCCCAATAGTGGAAAATCTTGTCCCAATATTTTCAATAATTGGAAAATTTCCCAACATATCCCCAGTGTGGGAATTGCAAAAAGTTTCCTGTGTTACCAAAGCGCGGGCACGGCATAGCAAATCCTTATTTTGGATACAATGACGCACTGTTTAGTATCCAGAAACTTGGACAACTTGAATCCATAATATTTTCTCTTACGAGAGGTAACTCCACCATGCGGCATGCCTATGTGAACCAAATGAGCCGGTATTCCATCTTCAAGGTTGACATTTTCATTTGGTTGTAACACATGCTGCACTTCTCCCACGATCCTATCAGCATTTAACTCATGACGAGACATGAATGGTAATGAACGGGGGTATTCTAATGACCGGCTTTGGAGGACAAACGGAACAAGATCATTTCGTCTACCATAGAATCAAAAACCTCATCCAGTTGATCCATAAGGGGGGCTCCGCCCATCTGCGGTTCCAGTGAGAGGTGATAATGTGTGGCTGAAGTGTTAAATTTTCGTACTTTTCTTGTAATCATTTCACGAAGAGTGTAGTGTTTGTCAGATGTCCATATATTCCCTCCAGCACCCACTTGTTCTATGGACATTAAACAGTCCACTTCTTCATTCTGATGAAAAAAAAAGCAAACTAAGCATAAGAGAAAAAATGTAAGACTAGAAACTGAAACATCAATCAGGCACACGACTTACAGGAATAAACTAGGAATGGGAACGATATTATGACTCACAGAGTCATCTATTAGTAACCAGACTTGCAGGAATAATGAGCTGTTCAACCTAGGAATGAAACTGAGGTCTCAGTACTTACAGAGTCATCTAGCAGTGACGTAACTTACAGAAATAAAGTGCTGTTCAACTTAGAAATGTAATAGGGTTTCAATGTTATTTGTTATAAATGAAGGAATGACTTGACTTTGTCTTTCAACAGATAATCGTAATCTCAAGTATCAAATGCTGAATTCATCTGCTCTTCTTCCCACTGTTCCATTGCTTCTATAAGTACATTATCCGTGATATCTTCTTCAGCTTCAAACCCTTTGTTCAGTGAGGTTTTAGGAGATACAGTCAGTTCATGTTGTTAACTACTCCGGATGGCAAAAGTTTTATTGCTTACACACACACTGATAATGAATGAAATCTCGAGCTAAACCTACAAGTTTTTATGCTTATGTAAATAATAGAAAGTTCCAGGAGCGTCTCTGCATATATTTGCGCTTGCGGGACAATGCATGCTAATTATCAAACACTCTACATTATGACTATGCCTGAAAGGTGATAGAATGAATCGAACTATACAAGCTGATTATGTAACATCTCCCCTCTAATCGAAAATGGCTTAAGGCCTTAAATGAAATGCTGAAACTAATTAAATTGTCTCTATAAGTCTTTTAGGTCTTGTAATCACACGTCTTGGTCGTTCACTGCTAGTGCTCTCGTCACGCTTTACGCTCTCGGCAGGTATCGGAACAGTCTCTTGAGATGGACGAATGAAGCGACGATTTCTCACTAACTGGTCTCCATTAGTAGTTTCGACACTGTAGATCTCGGTTGAGATGCTACTGGCGTTTTGGTAACGGTTGCTGGGGTCCATTTCCTACACTGGGGGTGAACTTGTACGTACACTCTGATTCTGTGGCAGTGAAGGTAGATCCCTTGCAGTCTTGTTGTAGTGCTCGCACATTTTGTCCTTGTCTTTCACCATTTGCTCTCGGACAACCTGACAATGGGGATTCTGGATAGGGGATCTGGTTGGAAGTAATGCTCTGTACCTTCGTCCATTCAATAGCTCCGCAGGTGATGGTATGCTGGTAGTAAGGGGTGTGGCTCTGTAGATCAACATAGCTAAGTTTGGATCATGTCCTGCGGCTGCACACTTTCTCATGCACTGCTTGACCGTCTGCACCATATGTTCAATGAAACCATTACTCTGCAGGTAACGAGGGCTGGACGTGATGTGGTCGAATCGGTACTGGTTTGCAAAGGCTGCAAATTCCTTTGACGAGAATGGGGGGCCATTGTCTGTCATAACAGTTTGAGGTACTCCATATTCGCTAAACACCTGCTTCAGAATCTTGGTGGTAACGCTTGCGGTAGTGCTGCGTACTTTTCTGACCACAGGAAACCTACTTTAATAGTCCGCTATCAGGAGATAACTGGTAGACTGAAACTCGAAGAAATCAATTCCTAACTTCTTCCAAGGTCCTTGAGGAACTTCATGGGGCAACAGTGTTTCACGTTGTTGGCTCCTCGAGAACGTCTGGCACACTTCACAGCTCTGGGTTGTCTGTAGTAAGTCTGAGGTTATTCCTGGCCAGAATACTGCTTCTCGGGCTCTCAGCTGCATCTTCTCAAAACCAAAATGACCTTCGTGAATGGTTTGGAGGACTCCGCTATGCAGTTTCTCAGGAACTATGAGTCTATGGCCTTTGAACAACAGACCATTCTCTGCGCTGATCTCTTCTCTGTACGTCCAGTAGTCTACAAGAAGTGGGTGGCAATCTTTCTTTAATTCAGGCCAACCATTTATTACCACTTGCATCAGTAAGCCGGAAATAGTGTCTTCTGCAGTTGCGCGTCTGAAAACTCCAATTCTCGTGGAATCGGCGGGGATTTCGTCTGTGAGCATGTGAACTGGGATGAGTTCTTCGTCGTCTTCTCCTTCTTTAGGTGTTGGCTGAGGAGACACTCTGGATAGTGCATCAGCTACGACATTATCCATTCCTTTCAGGTATTCAATGCTCACATCATACTGGGATAGTCTCAGCAATAGCCTCTGAAGGCGTGGTGAGTTAGACACTATGGATTTCTTCCACACGCTGACCAATGGCTTGTGATCTGTTTGCACCGTCGCTGTGTATCCATACACATAATGATGAAATCTTTCAAGGGCAAAGACGACACTGAGCAGCTCTCGTTCAATGTTTGAGTAACCTTCTGTCTCGGTGAGGGTTCTTGATGCGTAGCTCACAGGCTTACCATCTTGGAGTAGAACTGCTCCTAAGCCTTTCTTGGATGCGTCTGACTGAATAGTGCTAGCTTTGGACTGATCAAAGTATGCCAACACTGGTGCACTGGTAATCTCCTTCTTAATAGCCTCAAATGCTGCTTGCTGCGAGCTCTCCCAGGTAAAGAGGGTGTCCTTACAGAGTGCTCTAAGCGGTGCTGTTAAATCTGCCAGTGCTGGACTGAACTGGTTTAGGTAGTTCATCAGTCCTAGAAAGCTTTGCAGATCTTGAAGGTTCTCTGGTGGTTTCATTCCTGTGATGGCTTGCACTTTTTTAGGGTCCATCTTGTACCCGGCTGGGGTAAGATTTCCTCCAAAGAATGCACAATCTTGAGACTTGAACACAAATTTGTTTGCATTGACGGTGAGATTGTTAGCTCTCGCTGTTTCTAGCAGGGTGATGACTGCAGCGTCATGGGTAGTTTCTTCGTTGCCATGGCAAAGGATATCGTCAACGATTCCAGCACTATTGGGGACACTTCTCAGCACTCTGTCGATTCTTTCCTGAAAATCATCTCCTGCTACCTTTAACCCAAAGGGTAGGCGCAGCCATCGGTACTTCCCTCAGGGTGTATTGAAGGTTGTCAGGAACTGCTCTCTTTGTCAAGAGGGACGTGCCAATACCCCGACTTTGTGTCAAGCAAGCTGAAGTACTTGGAATGTGCTAGCTCCGGTAGGATGTCATCAACTGTTCTGCTGTACCACTGATTCCTCTTTATCGCTTGGTTGAGATCTTTTGGGTCAAGACATAGCCGTAAGGAACCATCTGGTTTCTTAACTGGGACAATCGAGTTAATCCACTCAGTGTGCTCCTTTACTTCTTTAATGACTCCAAGCTGTGTTAATCTCTTCAATTCTGCTTTGTAGGGCGGTTTCAGGCTAACTGCAACTTGGCGCGGTGGGTGTTGAACGGGTTTGTAGCCTTCTTTTAATTGGATACGATAAGGTCCACCTGGCAAAGTTCCTATGCCTTGAAACACAGCATATTCCTGCAGTAAATAATCCTTAGTTGTAGGCAACAAGTGTGTCTTTCCAGTAATAGTGATCTTCTCTTGAGAATGCTTTTGGATCACTGGTACCACTGGATCAGTGCATTTCTGAACTCTTGGAATTGCTGGACCATTAGTGGTTTTCGCCGGCTCTTCTATGAGTGTCTTGATAGACCTATCTGTCTTAGCCTGGACAGCAGGTTTCTGGATCTCAGGGAAACTGACGTATTCCATGACTAACGCTTGCTTCCTGCCTAGGATCATATGACCTTTGCTGTCTGCAACTTCGCACAAAACTCTGAATGTCTTGTTACCATGATAAAGGTACACAATACAGGATCCAAGGTTTTCCACTGGACTGTCATTATAGCCTTTGAGATTCACGGTTGGTTTGCCCAACTTCAAGTCGTCTCTGAAGAGTGCTTTAGCCTTGTACAAGGGCAGAGTGTTGCAACTTGCTCCGGTATCAACCTCACAATGAATCTGGAAGATTTGTGATGAAGATTCCTGGCTAATCCATAACGGGTGGATGTGAGGTTCTGATTTTGGATGATTGAGACTTTCCACTGTTACTGTCTTGAGGTGATGAATAGGCGCGTTGAAGTAAACTGGCTCGTATTCATGCAGTACACAGTCCACACACTCGGGAGCTGTTGCAGACTGGACTTGTAACTCATTGACACGTGCATCTTTACTCTTTGATCTGCACACGGAACCGTAATGCCCTTCCTTCCCACACTTGAAGCACTTTGCCTTCTTTGCGGGACACTCACTTTTGGGATGTGACAGTTTTGCTCCACAGTTGAAACAACTTTCTCTTTTGGACTTTACTTGTTTCTGATCCTTGGAACCTGTCCTATGGGGCTGATCGTTGGAACCGGGTCTTTGGGGCTGCTGTCTGTTCCACTTGGCTCCTGTCTGCCTGTTTCCTTGGAGTTTATGAACTTCCATTTGTAGTGGATCACCTTTGAATTCCGGTCGCATGTAACCAACCTGGTGTGCTGTGGCATCCTGATTCTGAGCGATTTCTATTGCCTGTTCCAGCGTCAATGCTGAGCCTTTTTCAATGCACTTATAATAGGCCTCTTTGGAGCGTAGCCCAATTACTATTGCATCCCGAAGTAGTCGATCGTGGGCTTCTGGAGGATATTCACACTGGTCGCACAGAATAGTGGCTTTGTCAATGTGCTCTGCAAGGCTAAGATCACCTTGCTCCGGGTGGAGGAAATTTGATGCAGCTGCGAGTGCGTTGGATTTCGGCTTTGTCCACTCCACGCACTTTTAACAACACGCTTGGATCTCCCTTCTGTTCCGTGGTGAGATTCAGTGACTTTATGTGCGTTCTTCCAGTTTTTCCTGCCCAAATGAGAACATAATTTGCTTTCACGGCTTTGCTCTTCAAAGCTAACGGACCATTCAAAAGGAGTTCACATTCCTCAACCCAATCTAAGCACTTTTGGTAACATTCGGGGCCCGGCATGAAGTTTCCTTTCGGCGCTGGTAAATGCTCCAATTCAGCCATTGTGGATTGAGAGAATTTATCTTTCCGAAAAGCTGGCGGTGATCGCTGTCGACGTTAGCGCCAGTAGGCTGGTTGTCCAGCGGCCCTCCGCTGTAGTTGGTCGGTCAGCGGCGTTCATTGTTGTATAAAAGCCCGCGCGATCAGCCTTCATGGTTTCACCATCTTCACCATCTTGGTTGTATCTAGTTCTCGTTACGGGGAGATTTCGCTTGCATTAAAGATAAAGC
This sequence comes from Orbicella franksi, assembly GCF_964199315.1. Classification (NCBI taxonomy): domain Eukaryota; kingdom Metazoa; phylum Cnidaria; class Anthozoa; order Scleractinia; family Merulinidae; genus Orbicella; species Orbicella franksi. The sequence goes on from NC_138154.1 coordinate 17,041,231, forward strand.
TTACAGTTCGTCGGGGCCTAGTGTGTGTCCATTTAGACTACTGGCGTGGTGGCAGCGATAAAGATTCGAATCGTCGCGTTCCCGTCAGATCCAACGCACTTTATCGACAGATTCGTCGGGATTCCCGAGCAGCCAAGAGTCGGTTGTTGATATCATCTTGTTCCGTAAGCTGCAATGTCTTCTAACAGAGCCCCCAAGCAGTGGTGCCTCTCAAAGAACGAAACTTTAACCTCCTTCGAGAGTTGGAAACAAAATCTTCTCTACACCTTGTCTCTGGATGCCAATTTCGCACCATTTTTGGGCGAAGGGTCGTCATGGCTGAAAAAGACTAGGGCGAGCCCGTTATGCGGTTACACTGATGATGGGGAGTCGGTTCCAGCTGCTCGAAGGCGAACTGCTACCCAAAAGGTAAACATGCTCGAACTCATGCTAGGCCAGATTGCAAATTATTGCCCAATTATCTCTCGTAATACGATTGTCAAGAATTCTACTTGTATTGGGGACATATGGCAGACAATTAGACTTAATTTCGGATTCCAGACTACTGGGGGTCACTTTTTAGACCTGGATGACATTCATTTGAACCTCGATGAGCGCCCGGAAGATCTTTTCCAGCGTCTTATGGCTTTTGTGGAGGACAGTTCAATTAAACCTCACACCCTGCTCCACCACGGTTCTGTTCTTGAGGAGGAAGAGGAATTGTCACCGACATTAGAGAATTTTGTTATTTTAATGTGGCTGAGATTGATTAACCCTGCTTTACCTAAACTTGTTAAACAACGATAAGGAACTGAACTGCGGTCTCCTACTTTGGCGTCCTTAAAGCCTGAGATCTCCCAGGCGCTGGACTCACTCCTTGATGAAATCCGTTCTGCTGAAGACAAAAGTCATGCGTACAGGAGCCTCATTTGCCACTCAGAAGTCCTCTTTTCGGAGGGGTACACCGGCCTACAGTAAGTCGTCTGCGAGGTTCCCGGGACGCTCCTCTCAAAAGACGAAAGAATGCCCCTCTGTAAACAAGCTGGCCGCTCTTCTCACAGCCACTTTTTAAGCGAATGTGGGTTCCTTCCTGAACAGGACCGTTTGTACCTTCTGAAAGCTCGTCAGATTGTTTCAATCCTGGATGACGACAGCGTTGAGTTAGACCTTTTGTCAAGTAATGTTGACCCGCCACGTCATCAGAATCTGATTGAGCAGAGTGATCCATTTACGTCTGATGCATCCAGGAGGGTCCTCGTACGTCAGTCCCCGTACATTGACACGTTTTTCGGCCATCATCAGGCTAGAGTCATTATTGACAGCGGCGCCACAGGTAACATGATCAGGCTCTCCGCTGTACAGAGGCTCGGTGCAGGGATTTGGCACAGTTCACAGTCAGCTCATCAAGCGGATGGCTCCTCTCCTTTGAAAGTCCTTGGGGAAACTCGCCTGAGCTTCACCCATGGGAGTCATTCGTTTCAATTTGAAGGTCTTCTTGTGGAGAATCTGGACGTAGATGTCTTGGCTGGTACTCCCTTCATAGAAGCAAATGATATAACCATTCGTCCTGCCAAACGCCAGGTCATCCTCGGGGATGGTACCATCTTCACCTACGGATCTGTCAACCATCCTCCGACTCACAATGCTGTCCGCCATGCACAAGTGCTGCGTGCACCCTCTTCTTCTACCACTGTCTGGCCTGGCGACTTTATAGAAATAGCTCTCCCGGAAGATTCCTTACCTGATGCTGAGTACGCTCTAGAGCCTCGATTTGACGCCACTAACGCTCGTTCGGCCAAAGTCGTCGACATGTGGCCGCCTCCCTGTCTCATCACAAGCGTCGCTGGTAGAGTGCGTATTCCTAACCTCTCAGATAAGCCTTATGTCCTGAAACGAAATGAACACTTGCCAGGTCAACCCTGTCTTCTCTCCGTCTACTCAAGATCAGTCTTCCAACCCAGTTGACAACCTTCTGTACCACAAGGTGTGTTCAGTCCCAGTTTCAGAGTCAAAGTACTCCCAGGGCGTGGCACTAGACCCCGACAACCTCCTCCCTCCAGACATCAACCAAATTCCGTAACCTTTTGGTCCAGTACAACTCCGTCTTTGATCCAGCAATTACCGGCTACAATGGCGCCTTTGGTCCCCTTCAGGCAAAAGTAAATATGGGCCCGGTAGAGCCTCCTCAGCGTAAAGGTCGCCTCCCCCTGTACGGTCGCGATAAACTTGTCGAGCTCCAGCAGAAGTTCGATGAATTGGAAAATCTTGGCGTGTTCCGTCACCCCGAAGACATTGATGTTTCTGTCGAGTATCTTAACCCGTCGTTCCTGGTCAAAAAGTCGTCGGGTGGCTTTCGTGTCGTCACTGACTTCGCAGACGTAGGTCATTATAGCAAACCCCAGCCTTCCCTGCTCCCGGACGTGGATTCTACCCTACGCTGCATAGCCCAGTGGAGACACATCATCGTCTCAGACCTAACCAGAGCCTTCTATCAGATCCCTCTCGCCCGTGAGTCCATGAAGTACTGCGGAGTCGCTACCCCATTCCGGGGCGTACGTGTCTATGCCCGGTCGGCCATGGGTATACCTGGCTCGGAAACCGCACTTGAAGAGCCCATGTGTCGCGTCTTGGGTGACCTCCAGGCTGGTATCGTAGCCAAGATAGCAGATGATCTGTATTGTGGGGGCAACAGCCCAGACGAGTTGCTCCGAAATTGGTCTTCTGTTCTCCAAGCTTTCAATAAAGCTAGCCTGTGCCTTTCGGCATTGAAGACCATCATCAACCCCAAAACTACTTCCATCTTGGGTTGGACTTGGTCCCAAGGCACTCTTCACGCCAGCCCTCATCGCGTCTCTACACTGTCCTCCTGCAGTCCTCCCAATAAAGTTGGCGGCATGAAGTCCTTTATCGGTGCGGTCAAGGTCCTTGCTTGTGTTGTTCCACATTGTTCTGCTCTATTGGCCCCCCCTTGACGAGGCTGTAGCCGGGAAACAGTCCCAGGATGACATTGTCTGGTCCGAACATCTTACTGAAGCCTTCAAGTCTGCTCAAGCTGCCGTGGCGTCTAGCCAAACAATTACTCTCCCGAAGCCAGATGACCAGTTATGGATCGTGACCGACACTGCTGTCAAGAGACCCGGCATCACCGCCACTCTCTACATCTCGTGGGGTGACAAGGTAGCCCTCGCTGGTTTCTTTAGTGCAAAGTTGCATAGTCACCAATTATCCTGGTTACCGTGCGAAGTGGAAGCACTTGCAATTGGTGTTGCAACAAAACACTTTAGCCCCTACTTAATACAATCTAAACACAAGGCCTGCGTGCTCACCGACAGTAAGCCTTGTGTCCAGGCCTTCGAGAAAATGTGCAGGGGAGAGTTTTCTGCTAGCCCGCGAGTGTCGACTTATTTGTCGACTGTCAGCCGGTCCCAAGCCAACGTGAGGCATGTTGCCGGTGCTGCGATCCTACCTTCTGACTTTGCAAGCCGCAATGCACCGGACTGCTTTGATCCTTCTTGTCAGGTGTGCAAATTCATCACCCAAGCTGAGGAATCTGTCGTCCGACACCTATCTGCCCAGGACGTCCTATCTGGTCAGAAGAACCTCCCTTTCACAAGTCGAAAAACTTGGTTGTCTATCCAATCTGAGTGCGTGGACTTACGTCGAACGCATGCCCACCTAATACAAGGGACTCGTCCGTCCAAGAAGCTTACTAACACTAAGGACGTGAAAAGGTACTTGTCTGTCGCCTCTATCTCCAGTGATGGCCTCTTAGTCGTGAAAAAGACTGAGCCTTTGGCTCCTTCGTGTGATTGTATCGTAGTGCCCAGACAGGTCTTAGATGGTTTACTAACCGCCCTACACCTCAGGTTGTCTCATCCATCGTGTCTCCAGCTTAAGAAAGTTGTCAGCCGCTACTTTTACGCCCTTGACCTAGACAAGGCCATAGAGCGCGTTTCTCTTGGTTGCCATCCTTGCGCTGCACTTCGCCACATCCCCCACGCTGTTATAGAACATTCAACTTCTGATCCTCCAGCAGCAGTGGGTGTCTCCTTCGCAGCTGATATCCTGAAGCAGTCTTGCCAACTTATTTTGGTGCTCCGAGAGTGCATTACCTCCTATACGTCGACCCTCCTCATGGTAGACGAGAAGCATGGGACCTTACGCGATGGGTTAATTCAATTATGCGTCGGCCTGCGACCCCTTGATGGGCCTAACGCTGTCATTCGGTGTGATCCAGCGCCTGCCTTCAGAGCTCTCGTGAATGACCAAGTCCTATTGCCACACAAGATTAGCCTTGAGATAGGTCGCGTGAAGAATCAGAACAAGAACCCTGTCGCTGAAAAGCAATCCAAGAGTTGGAACACGAACTCCAGCGGTTGCAACCGGAAGGTGGCCCTGTCTCTCCTAGGACTCTGTCCGTAGCCACTGCCCACCTGAACTCAAGAATCCGCTGCCACGGCCTATCCTCTAGAGAAATGTGGACTCAGAGAGATCAGTTTACCAACTCTCAGATTCCCCTAACAGATCAGGCGCTAATACGCGAGCAGCATCTACAAAGACTGGTAAACCATCCCCACAGTGAAACGTCAAAAGTCCCGTGTAGTGACTTGCGCAGCTCTCCTTCAATAACTGTTGGTGACTTAGTTTACCTCTACTGTGATCGTAATAAGTCCCAAAGTCGTGACCGATACCTCGTTGTCTTAGTGGACGGTGAGTGGTGCAATGTTCGCAAGTTTGTTGGGTCACAGCTACGAAACGTTTCGTACCGTGTGAAGAAGAACGAGTGCTATAAGGTCGCTCCCATCCGAGTACACACGCCCTTGCGCCCCAGTGAAGAAGAGTCCAGCGACTGCGATCTTGACATCGGTGTCGACCAGAGCCCTCCTATTGATGATCGAGGACTTCCTAACGACGAGGAACCTTCCCCAGAAAGCCCCCCGTTACCTCCACCTGCCCCAGGGATCCCTATCGAGTTATCGTCCCCACCTTCCGCTTTTGTCCCGGCAGAAGATGTCCCGAGATACGGTGAGGATAGCCAACCCGGTTCGCTGGATGACGTCGAGGTTATACCTGCCCCCTCTCCAAGTGTTAGCCCTGCAGTGAACAAACGTCCAACTCGGCAACGGCGTCTCCCGCAACGTCTTCAGGACTATGTAGTAGATTTGAAGTAGCCCGGTCGATCCTAATCCTTTAGCGGTAGCCGGACAATTCTAGACATTTAGCTGTCTCTCAGCATTTGTTTAGTTTTTTTTCCTCTTATCTGGTCCGAGACTTTAAGACTGCTCTTCATACAGTACATTTCTCGAACATAACCTGTGTGTGTATTTCATACCGACTTATCGCCTAGTGTTTCTTTGTTTGCATGCTAATTTGTTTAAGAAGGAAAAAAGAAGCCACGCCAGTAGGCTGGTTGTCCAGCGGCCTTCCGCTGTAGTCGGTCGGTCAGCGGCGTTCATTGTTGTATAAAAGCCCGCGCGATCAGCCTTCATTCATCCGCCATCTTGGTTGTATCTAGTTCTCGTTACGGGGAGATTTCACTTGCATTAAAGATAAAGCTTACAGTTCGTCGGGGCCTAGTGTGTGTCCATTTAGACTACTGGCGTAGTCTTGGCTGGGTTTGTAAAATCCTGACACCATGTTAACTACTCCGGATGGCAAAAGTTTTATTGCTTACACACACACTGATAATGAATGAAATCTCGAGCTAAACCTACAAGTTTTTATGCTTATGTAAATAATAGAAAGTTCCAGAAGCGTCTCTGCATATATTTGCGCTTGCGGGACAATGTATGCTAATTATCAAACACTCTACATTATGACTATGCCTGAAAGGTGATAGAATGAATCGAACTACACAAGCTGATTATGTAACACATGTACGCTTGGACTAGATTCCACAGTGTTTTGTCTATCTTCACATACGTTCGTGGTGACAAAGTCGAGTTTATTTGACGCTTCTGAAATCCTATAATAATTGAATTCAGGGTCGGGGGGCTGTTAGGAGAATCATAAAGTTTATTTGCTTTTGTATTAGGTTCCACAAACGATTGCAGGTCTTCAAATATCTCGGGATGAAGAAATTCGACTTCATTTAACGCTTTTGAGACTCTTTCATTGTTGAATTCTGGTGTTGGTGGCGTGTCTGGGGATACAAGCATTTCATTGACGAGCTCAGTCAGCCAGTAATTTGAATTGTTTGCTTTCGTACGCAATCTCCTTTGCATTTCTTCAACGTTTTCTTGATCTTTGAATTGGTTTTGAACCCAACGGGACCATTTCATGTTGTTAAAGAGTTTCATCTGGTTTAGAAAAACGAAAACGCAGCCATTAACGCTTGATAAAAACAAAAATAAAAATATTTCATTGACATGAACTATTGTTTAATTGAGTCGTGCAGAACTCTTTTATAACTTATTTTATTTAAGAAATAACTCCTGACCGAATGAATTATTGCGCTATTCATTTTCATTACAACGTCATTCTTGCAATTTTCAAATTAATTTTTGTTACACTTTACTTGCAGGTTCTAAACGTTTGTTTTATTTGTCTGGGGGAGGACTTCAACATTCCATCCTCCGGCTGTTGTGGACAAGCTGCCCACACTAGATGTAAAGTAAGGTAAGGCATATTGTAATTAACAATTCTAATGGTGCTTTGTCAAGTTTTTTGGAGTACTTACTTAAATTGTACCTTTTGTTTCATTTCAGTTGGATGAGAACAAAGATCCGAACGGCCATACAATGCCCCGCCTATACGGAGCAGTATCCCCTGCCTTCCAAAGAAGAAACGGCAGCGGATGAAATGCTCATGAGGCATTTAAGACAAGTAAGAGGTGTTTTGAACAAGATGTCTTGGTGTACAGTTCTAATCAGTCAATATAAAAAAAAAACAGATAAGCAGATCTTTTGTGTATTAATCCGACAGTCGCGTCTTTTGGTGATATAGGATAATTGGTTAATCGCTTTTTTTTTTACTGTTATTGGAATGTCACTGATCGAGAAGTTATTGAAATCTCATGTAATTAATGCTTCGTTTTTTCTTTTTTCGTAGTTTTGCAGGGAAAGACACCCAGAAATCCAAGTACAGAGGACGTGCAAAGCGTGTGTATATTAAGACACAGGATTAAATCCCTTGCAAAGACATGATTTTGTATTTAATATAAGAAGGATTGCCGCGTGCATGTCGGCGGTAGGCCACATTGTTCGCGTTTAATGAGGCAGCTTCGTCATTATTATGGCTAACTCATTAGTCTCGAACAATGTCTACGCGAGTGTACAAAATCTTATTTTAAATGCAAAATCATGCTTTTAGTGGATTTAATCGCGAGTAAAATATACGCAGGCAATGTCGTGCACACCAATTACTGTTTGTTTCTGATTTCATTAAAAATCAACCTTGTAAATAATATAGATCCCGTTTTATTAACATCAATTTCAGCTCTTTTCCGTTTTTGCATTGTAAATACATTTATTTTAAAAACCGTGTGATGAATATATACCACAAATGTTTTTTTTTTTTACTTCAATTTCATTTTTTTTTCCTGTTATTTTGTCTTTTGTAAATACATCCATGCATTTCGAAACCAATGTAAATAGACGAGCTTTTCTTTTTGTTTTTACCTAACACAGTTCTGTAGGACTAAATAAATATTTGTAGACTTTTTGAACAAATGTCTCTTATTGTTTGATGATGAACGCTTTGGTTCTTCGTAAGTACCATGGTGTAAAAGGTTCTTCAATCCAGTCATTCACAAAGTTATGATAAATTATTTTCGTGGGCCATTGTTCCCATTGTACCTGCGACGTAGCAACTGTTGTATTTTCTGCGAAAATTTCCTTTCGTTCATAAAGTAGAAGGTAGGAACTCGGAGTTCACCAACAGTCGCTTCCGTACCATTTGGTTCCCAGCTGACTTCTACTGTATGTCGCGTTGAGGACTTGGAACAAATCGCATCCCACAGTTGATTCTGTAGGATTACAATTCTGCCTTCCAATTCTAAACGTTTCATACGGGTTGTTAGTGCCTCCATGTCCAAAGCAACGATCTGGCTCTCTCTGTCTCTCCCTTATTTTTTCAAACTCTTGATTCTTTTATTTTGTGGAAAGGTATATAAATAAGAGATATAAAAACCGGTTCTACTCTAGAAAATACCAGAATTGAACTGCATTACTTCAAAACCGGCTTGACTGGTTTTTGCATTATTACTTAACTGTTACTCCATTACTCAACCGTTACTGCAAGATAACTCCGCTATTTTGAATCATCAAAACCATCTGACCGGTTTTACAGTGTTCTCTGATCGGTTCTCAGCGAAACCTTTGTTCTTAACTTTATAAGCGCGATATCACCCGGATGGTTAGGCGGTACGTTCACTCCACTACAACACACACATCGCTCTTAAAAAGCCATTTATTATTCAAGAATAAAACTCTTAAAACAATAACACATACATGCATAATTATTCTCCCTCTCAATTTCCCCCACATATACCTACACGGCCTGCATCTTATCAAACCGGTTCTGGATTCATTGCTCATTAATTCCAGGCTGCTGAATTCATGAATAAATTGATCTAGTCATCCGCCTCATACTACTGAGGGCAAAGCCTCGTCGCTTCCATAGAAAACTTTCTAATTTTTGTAATTTTCAAATCGTCATTAAAGCTTAACCTTACACGGCGTTGGTCTGAAAATTGGTGTTCAGCTGGCTATTTAAAACATGCTCGTTGAAGTCCTGAAATTTATTTGTCTGTAGCTCTAAGTTTGGAACTTATCGATCACGTGACCAACTGTTGCAAAAGGCCTCTTGATTCTCTCGAGATCTCTTTTTTCGGTGTACTCCGGGAAACGAAGTACTGTCTCGGTTCATTGAAGTATTAATGACTGCACTTATTTTTTTCTTAATTTTCAGGTGTTATACATGTGATTTACATGTCAAGGAGAATCTTTTACACAGCTGCCAACAGTTTGCACATTCTCTGTTTTCCAATTCCCCTTAATGCACTCTGTTTGCCCACCAAGTTTTGCATGAACTATTGTTGTGAAATGCTTTTGGGAGGTCGGCATACTCCCAAGAGCATTTCACAATATTTTCTGTAAAATTTAGAGTGCAAACAGAGTGTATTAAAGGGAATTGGAAAATAGAGAATAGGAAGTGCTAAAACAGGTAAAAGAGATAGCAGTTCACAGCTGGAAACGAGTTCCGTAAGTCTTGGACAGTATTCTAACTTTGTAAAGCTTGTCTTTATTCAGTTTCAGATGGACATTTCAAATGGCCACCCTCCTGATGAGCATCCAGTGGTTGACGAAGATCTCACTCGCCGAATTTAACGAGTAAAAATGTGTTCACACTTGGTGCCCTAGCGCTTGTACATGGGCACCGGCCCAAAATAGTGCTGCGTTTCTGCACTGGTACTCAAGTATCCAAGTACCATTTAGTGCCCGAGTAAAAGGAACCCGGACACCGGCACTGTGTCCGAATTCTGGTGTGAGTACTTGGAAAAAGGGGTGATGTAACAGCTCTCGTAAGGTCTCACATAAATGGCTTGCTACCCTTTGAGAGAACAATACGACAAACAACAGAAACAATGCCCTTAGACCTAAAACAATAACAGCTGCTAACAATGAAGAGAATTACGAGCTTACGAGAGCTGCTACATTTCTGGGAAAAAGGTGTGTTCACATTAGTACCCAGCGACACCAAGTGTGAACATAGCCTAAAAAGTCCACTTCTTTTCAAACACTTTTTAACGGTACAAAACATTCAAAACTCATTGTAATCAATAGAGAAATGTTTCGTATGTTAATATCAGTGATGAGCCCTTGCCGTTTGTTGTCTCTTTAGCACTGCCGATGAAGTCATCTAGAAAAGAGCTACAATCCTAACTGCATTCCATGTATAATCTTTAAAAAGGGGTAAACTCATATTAAAAATTGTGATGTGGCTTCCTGAGAAGAACAGCGGCCTGCAAGAGTTATCTTTGCCACGGAGATGATAATTGCAGAAACTGTCCGGCAACGAGGGTTCACAAGTGCTATATCCAGCTCGAAAGCTTTCTTGTCATTTTTGATGTCTACATTTGATTCTTCAAATTAAAATCTAAAGCAAGACTACATTTGATTGTCAATCATTAAAGTTTGTTGATTTCCACTTCAAAAATAGTGTGTGGTATTTTCTTTAACCAATTCTCTGAAACTGGTGTGACATGTTTTACAAGGACTCGCGTTCTCTAATAAGATAGGATCGCCATTTTGAATGATCGTATCTTCCCGGTCTCAAAAACCAGTTTAACCATCACCCCAGTGTTGTCTCATAGGCTCTCCGTGAAACCCTTGTTCTTTCTCTTTTTAAGTGGGATACTATCGGATAGTTGGGCGGTCAATTTGCTCCACATCGCAAGTAAAAGCTCATGAAATATTCAGTCATAAAACCATGTAGCAATAACCCGCATGTATAATCGATTTATTCCCACAGACCCCTACTCAGCTAACTCACATTTAGTACCACCCCCACATATACTAAGGAGACCCACATCTCATTAACCCCCCATATGTAGTGGGACACTTCTTGACCATTACGCCACATAGTGTATAGTCTCTTGTATAGCTTTAATAGAGCACATGTTTTCGAAGCTCGTCGAAGTTGTTTTCTCGTTGCGTTGCTCGTGTTCAATAAAGTCAAGAGTGTTGTGTTACTTGCCGTGAACGTCGTCCTGATCTGTCGACAAATGGTGGAGAGCTCGTTTCATATATACCTACGCAGCCTGCATCACATTAAACCAGTTATTCCTTTGTTCATAACTCTGAAGGTAATTTCCCTGAAATAAAACTGCCAATAGATTTTAGTTCAAACTTTGCCCGCTGAATATTTATCATATGAGAACTTAAATTATAAAATAAAAAAGGGGGGTGCCCATGCTCGTTAAGGAGCAGTGAGGCATTAAAAATGTCCCATTTTAGCATTATTTAATGCTTATTACAAGAACGCATTCCAAGTTATTGTAAACTTTTTGTGAGTCCAGCCTCATGAAAACACGCCTCAAACTACAGTCAATACTTGTGTCGGACACAAATAAAACTTTTTAAGTTTGATTTTGACAGACAGCTGAATCCTTGTTAATATATTGGAGCCAAATTGCTTGTCACGACTCTCAAACTGCAAAATAGAAAAGACTACAGTGCAGCTGCTATTTTCCTTATTTATTCAATTTTCAACAATAGAAATCAGATCAGTCTTTTCTCACGCAAAGCTAATGATTAGTTGATTAAAATGACTGGAAAAAATTTGGGGGTGCCCGATCTCGTTAGTGAGCTATAGCCATTTTTCAACTGACAGAACTCAATATCAAGGCAAATCCGCCATGTTTTCAATGTGCGCGTGCACGAACGCACGCTAATGACGCCATAAATTATGCGCAGTAAGGATGCGCAATGCAAATGTGAGGAATCACCTTAACAAGACACCACTCTCTTAGTGCCTCTCCCACACAGGTATGGAGCATGAACCACTTTTAGTCTCTTGATCCCTTCTCGTGCGATGAATGGAGGCAAACAAGGGACTTTTTGTAGTCCAATGTCTCGTTTACGTTGAAGTCCGTGCATTCCTCGCCATTAAGGGCCAATAGGCCACTTTCGCTATATCAATATTCTTACATGGCTCCGAGGCTTTCCGGTCAAAGTGGCAATTATTTTAAGTTTATTTTGTCCCTCAATTCGCAAGAGACTTGGATACACAGAAAACACCACTAAATATAGAAAGAAGTTTGTCTTGGAGGCCTTGGAGCCATGCCAGAATGTTGATATATCGAATGTGGCCTATTGTTCAAAGGGTGAAAAAACGCTACCTATTGTCTAATGAATTACGTGTTCTGTCGCGTTATCGGTTATAAGCTGGGGGGTTTAGAATTTCAATTTTTTTTTTCTCCACATCGATTTCAACTTTATATTGTAAACAGGGAAACCAATCCATGAATGTGCAAAGAAACTCAAGCCTGCGAGCGTCTTTTGAGTGCTTGCATTTTGAGGGACAGAAAGCGAGCCTCGTCTATGTTTCGGTAAACAGGGAACACTTCGGGTAACTGCAAAGAAAGCACCCTAAATGAACGAACGTTACCTCACCAAAAAAGCTCCTAAAAACTCTGCAGAAAAAAAACCTAGTAGGAAACACTTCGCTGTGAAATACCACCGCTTGTTATTTGAGGAAGCAATGGGCCCTTTGCACGACCCGGTCACGTGGTTCAAAATCACACAAGCTGGGACGCAAGTTGCACAGTGCGACTTCCAAAATAAAGCAACTCGTACAAGTCCACCTTGACCTGCCTTTGTTTTAGAAGTTCCACTGTGCAACTTGCGTCCCAGCGTGTGTGATTTTGAGCCATGTGACCGGATCGTGCAAAGGGCCTATTGACGTAGAGACCCACCAGACCGGCGCGTTTTAGTTTCACTAGAGTAACAGCTCATTTTCGAATTACCTTGCGCTTCTTTTTCAAAACGAGTCCTTGTTCAAAACTCTTTTAAGATGAAAATGAGTTTGATTTACATAAAAGAATTACTCAAAAAAATTTCCTTAACAAATGAACCTATACATTTTCATATATGTAAATGGTTTCGCACGAAGACTCGTTTTGACGCAGAGGCAAAAGGCAACTTGGAATGGCTTGAATGGGATGGTGCAAACAATGATGACCATAGCAGGATCCTCTCTCCTAGCGTTTGATCCAAGGCTAAGCACTTATACACTCTCACGAAGAGGGGCACTAAAACGTGTCTTGAATTAAGAACACAACACAGTGACGGTGAGCGTGGGAGTTGTAGTTCGTGCTATTCGTATCCAACGGCAAAGTAAATATTTAGCTCTTATTAGCCGAGTTGGAGGTCTGTATGGGAGAATCTTGACCGATGTCGTGAGTACAGACCGAACACAGTGAGGTCTGTACACACGACCGAGGTCAAGATTCTCCCATACAGACCGACTTAGCTCGGTTAATAAGATGTTTATTATATGGCAAAGAAGAAAACTTAAATTCGTTTAATGTAACTGGTTTGCTAACATTTTGCTTGCGAACGGCGATGAGCTTAACTTAAACCTGGCGAAATTTGCTCGTCCTCTTTACTTTTTTTTTTGTCATTAGGCTTTTTGGCATTTCCATAAATGATTGAGAAGAAAATAAAAGAAAATGGTGAACATTTTTGTATTTTAGTTTGCTACTTGTTCAACGCAAAATGAAACCGGTCTAGATGGGAAAATCTGGACCGCGGTCAATATCGATTTCAGCTAATCAAATTCGTGAATTCGGTAGTTCCCAGTCCTTGTGAGGCACAGCCATATAATAAATGAAAGTAACATATGTGAACCGTGGAAGAAAAATTTAAAGAGTTGAAAGATCATCAAAAATAAAGCCTGAAAAATGTCCACTTACATATCTTCACCATCTGCGAGTATATAAGGAAGTCACAACGTGAACAGCTCCCAGTTGCCCTCATAGCTCGGTTGGTAAAGCAGTACATCCGGTGTTACGTAATACGGGTGCAGTTCTTTATCAACTGAGCTATCAGGCCAACTGGTGGCTGGTCACGTTGTGGGTCATTCCCGCAACACATGAGTGTGACGATCTCCAATGTCTGAATTCAACTATTTCTATTTCTAGTACCTGGTTGTCTTCTAAATTAAGTAGCTCAGTCCACAGCATCAGTGGGTGACCATGCTTAGAGCAATGCAATGAATGCAGCAGATTCCCCCCTCATTTGGTTAATTTTGTGATCCAATTAAAAAACTTCCTTTGAGGAGTTTCGTTCGCAGTTGTCTCAACATTTTTGTAATCTTGAAAGAAATCTTTGATTTATTATCAATCCTCACTTGCAACTGAGTTTCTGTCCAACGAGAAACAAATGTTTTTTGAACGTCGAACTTGATCACACAACACTCTTAAAGTGCCTTCTTTACTTTGCAAATATAACATGAACGTTGTTGTGGGCTTGTTGCTCTTAGCATTGGCTTTTAGTTTCTTAAAGCTTGTCCGCACGGAATGTCTTCTCACAGGCTAAGAAAGATAGTGTTACTGTTGGCCTCTCGCATAGTAGGATTTAGAAAATAAAGCTTTTTCATAGTCTTGCTACGGTAGCGTTTCGTTTCGGATTAAGGATGATACCTTTCGGATTAACTTTGATTATTGCTGCAAAGTTAAACTGCTTGGTATCTGTGGCAGCTTTCGAAAACGCCAACATAGGATGAGGTATTAATCAGCTCAGTATTTTATATGAACCTTAAAATAGTTTCGACCGACACGATTAGGTTAAGGGATTATCGCTAACGAGGGAAACAAGAATTGATCAAAGCTCTTGTGATTGGGAAGTATGACAACCAGTTCTAGACCCGTTAAACCCCGAGACACAAAAATTATGAAGGTTGTCCCTATAACACGTTTCTTTTACCATCACCCACTCTCTTTTAAAATTATGTAGGTCGGTTGGTTAAAAAACAAAAACTGCGGCCAAAGAAATATTGATAAATTAACAAATAAATCATTCCAAACTACCCTTGATTACATCTTCCCTGTGATTGCCATTTGTATCGGACATCCATCCGTGCCACTACCACTCAGTAGAAAGTGTTCAAAGACGTTAAAAGGGTTGATTTAGATGTCACGATATAGAGTGTATTGAATTTGGTAAGACCCGAAAAATGGAAGCAGGTGGTGAATCAAATACATTTTTTTCTTCTTGCGGTCGGTCGCGGGCTATGGAACACGAAACATTTCATGGGAATAGCACAACAGTAGTTGGTGGGAGAAAAAACGAAATAGCAGTAACATAAACATACAACAATCGATGGGCCCTTTGTAGACCGTTGCCATCCATAAGAAATGGCCTTGGTCATGATATTTTTGACATTGGCAGGGTGTTTGCATGCGAGACGTTATGGCCCTTTTGAAAGTTTGACAACGGGTAACTTTTCATTAGCACTTGATGAGTTGAAAGAAAAGGTACTTCACGCTCTTTTCAGTCTTAGAACACACACAAATCTCAGCACATTACCTCCATTCCTACCGAATAAAATTTTCGACGCAATTATCAGCCCAGTTTTGACATAAGTCTGGGGTGCATATACAGAATCCGGCTGATCTCAAGTCTTGGGACAGTTCCCAGATCGAAAAAAAAAAAATCCAATTCTGTAAACGTTATTTAGAAGTAAGCAATAAGGCATCCAATGTAGCATGTAGAGCTGAACTTGGTAGGTTTCCTCTCACTATAGCTGTCAATCAGAAAATCATGAATTACTCCTCATACCTTCAAAGTAAGGAAATATTTCTCATGTCAGAAGATCTTCGTCATGCTGGTAAAAATAGCTTTATTCTGATATAATATGTTTGAATTTTACAATTTGCTTTGTTTTGATCTTACGCTCTTAACTAGCGCTAAAATCAAACATTAAGTTAGCCTAATGCAACAAAAGTATATTTAATATACTGCCAACAGATCATGCAAACCTCTAATAGACTAGAATTTTTCAACACCTTTAAGAACGATTCTAAGAGATTAATTTTACAGAAAAATAGAAATATCGTTCCGAGTTTTAGATTATCTTCCTTACAAGTCATTGGCGAACTTGTGACTTTTGAAAATCATTGTGGTATAAATATTCAATCAGCAAAATTCATTTCATCTTGCTTTGATCTCTGACGCAATATTCTTCTTTCAAATCAAACAGATGTAACTTGATTGCTATATCATAACCTTATTATATGTTCACGATAATCATTTCTGTTTTAGTTTTACGAAAGCGTTTGCAACACGGTATGCATTTATGGTCACGCAGATAAAGCAACGGTTGTTGATTGTTGTTGACATAATTTTAAGGATGGTTTTATATGGCAAGGCTTGCCATCCAGCGTCTCTTTTTTCAACAAATCGTAATTCGTAAAACCTTCGCACTACAATAAAAATATTCATTTCACAATTGAAAACTTAAGTGACGTATTTCAAAGTGAAAATAAACGCTACGAAAGCACATTTCGATTTCATTTTAACATCATAATAAAGTTGAAAAATTAAATATAAAAAAAACACTAGACGTTATTTTTTTAACTTTAAGATGAAGCGGCGTTTCCAGCTTTTATTTTCATTTTGAAACACAATTGGGAATCTCGATAATTTCATCGCAATCTTGCCATTACACTCTTTATACCGGTGCCTAATTGACGATCGATAATTAGGTCACGTAAACAAGTTCCCCAAAAAGAAACGTGTCCCCTTTTGCAAATCTTTGTCCATATCGTTATTGATTCCAAAAGGATTTTGTTTGTGTTGTCAGTTTTGTTCTGATTTCGTTTCTGCAGAAAAAAGTCACATTTGAACGACATTATTGAGTTGCAGTTATCTCATACTTGTGAGGTCATTTTATCTTTTCTTGTCTATGATACCTGCGCTTTACTAACCTGATAACTGGGCTGTAATAGTCGGGACAGTCATGAGATGGAGTAAATATAGCCAGCTCTGACAGTAACGCTGCAACATGACTCAGCATGAAAAGAAATAAGGGGATGGATGTTTTGAAACACGCCTTGTAGCTATAAGGCTGCGTGGATAACTTAGAACAACAACAAGAACAACTATAGCTCTGTTTGCATGACCATAAATGCACACAGTGTTACAAAAGCTAATGATGTAAAAAGGTTATGATGTAGCAATCAAGTTACATTGGTTTGATTTAAAGAAGAATATTGCGTAGATCAAATCAATGAGGAACTGAATTTTGTTAATTGAATATTAACGTAATGATTTGTAGAAGTCATAAGTTCGCCGATGGCTTGTAACAGAAAAAACTTTTTCAAAGTCGGATAGATCAATCCTTAGTTTGTGATTGCCTATTCCAAATTTCACTAGCTCTTTTCGTTCGCTTAGCTTACCTGTTAGGCTTAAATAAGAAGATGTATAATCGTTCTTAAAAGACTTGAAATAGTATAGTTTATTACAGTATTGCATGGTATGTTGCCAGTATAAAATATTCAATATAAATATGTAGCACAATGTTTGATTTTAGCGTAACTTGTAAAACTCAGACATACTTATTACATTACAATAGCAACTATATTTACCAGCGTGATGAAGATCTTCTGACATGAGAAAGATTTGTTTAGCGATATAGCCACGGTTCTTAATTTAAAGATGGGAGTAATTGATTATTTTCTGATTGATAGCTACAATGAGAGGAAACCTACCAAGTTCAGCTCCACATGCTACACTGGGTGCCTTATTGCTTACTTCTAAATAAGTTTACAGAATTGGAGATGGGTTTTTTCGATCTGGGAAGTGTCCCAAGACTTGAGATCAGGTTTTGCATATGCACCCCAGACCACTATTATCTGCCAAAATTGGGGAGATAATTGCGTCGAAAATTCTATTCGCTTGGAATGGGGGTAATTTGCTGAGATTTGTGTGTTTTCTGAGACTGAAAAGGGCGCGAAGGGCCTCTTCTTTCAACTTATCAAGTGCCAATGAAAAGTTTCCCGTTGAAGAAATGTGTCGCAACTAGCAGGGGGGTGGGGGCAAAGAGAGAGAAGGAAATGCCAGAGGAGAGGTATCTGTCCTCCATTTGATTAGCGCAGGCAAATGCAGTTCTCAAACATTATTATTACACCGTGACATCTATGTGATTTCCTCCCTCAAACCTAGTTGATGGAGTTTGTTTTAGGAATCGTTCCCTGCCGGATACCAGCACGTCCTTTAAAGGCAGAAGAATCATTGACTGGCCTGTCAATACTGCTAATCCACATAGGAGGAAACATTCCAACCCCACAGGAAACGGTAAGAACGGAAGCCTGCGTTCATGCAAAGTAGACTAATCAGGAGGATCCAGGAAAGTTCGTGTGAGAGAAGCAATATTGTAAAGTAACTTTTCGAGTTTATACTTTAAACGCCGTGAGTTTCAAGTCAGTTAGTCCTCGGAAATATTGTTGTAAGCACTTGAAATACCGTAAATTTTACGCGCATCTTATGCTTACTTTTGACACTTGTCTCACGAGATGGTGAGCATAGTAAACAGTTTATCTAGTCCCCTGAGCCTCTAAGTGTTATGTGCCCTCGGCACTTGTTCATATGCTTCTCTTACGCCAAAGCAAACTGAGTTACACTCCCGAAAACCAAGCAAGAACCTACTAAAAGAGAGTGGAGTTTCTTAAGAAAAGTGGGATGGCATTTATTGCTATAAAAAAATAAAAAAGATAAGGTGATACTTCTCCACAGTAGAGCTTCTCTGATTATGACGCGCATAAAATGCATGCCATATTTGACGGTCCAATGGCGATGAGACATTAATCAGCTCAATATTTCACCGGAAAATAAATTGCCTTTGGATTATGGTGGCATTAAGGGATGATCTCCAACTACGTAGACCAAACTAGAATCAAAGCCTTTACGATTACGAACCTTACTTGACAAATAATCCAATACCAAATAACCAGTCGGCACGCGACACAATCAGCGAACAGAACTTGGGCAGTAGAACACCTGCATACTTTTAACGTGTTTTACAACAAATTAAAATTAGAACAAGGTACATAAAAATGGCTAATTGCATGCTACTGGGCTTAGAGGCAATGCCCCAAGTTAAAGCAAAACTGTCAACTACCATAGGATGAGCCTCCACGTCTTTGAACCTCACTTCATAAGGGTTAAACAACCTTAAGAAGTGCACTCATGTCTTAGTTTTGCATTTCGCGTTTGGCGTTTTAAGTAAGGGTTTATAGGAGGATGGAATATGCAAGTAGGAAGTGTGTAGAATTATTATTAGCTTAAAACCGTGCGTGTTGGGGATAACAGGACAACGTTTATAAGGGACCATTCATTTTTCATGAAGTAGTAGGGATTTGCGGGGGAGGGGGCGAGTCCCTACGACGAAATTATGTTTTACAAACGAAAGCTGCTGGAAAAAAATGGTGTTTAATGGGGCCACATAAAGAACTACTTTTAAATGGGAAACTGGGCAGCATAGAGTACCATCGTACTATACTGAGATGAAAGAAAAATTAGAACAAAGCGGACAAACGTACTTAATACAATATTACAGGACACATTAATTTGTGGAAAGTGTTGAAATCTGTAGCAATGCAATATCGATTAGCATGGGTCTGAAGAGAGATAAGATGGGAGATATCTTTCACCCTCTACTCTACTTTAATACGGTGCCGGATGCCATCAAATCAACCCCCTATAAAGTTGCACATCTCTTGTAAAGGCGGCTTTTGTTATTTTCTTCTCGTCTTTCAGGTTTAAACGAATTTAAGTGTTGTAATAGGTCTAAGAAAAAGGTAGGTAAAACTGTAATTCAGCTGTTTAATCAGGATAAGCTAACAAAAAAGGATACTGTGCGTCTACAAGTAGGTATACGAAAAGACTTTATTTATCAAGACTTTATTTATCCACGGTATTTAAAAGGTAAGGTTTCGGACCTCAGACTGTAGCTTACCAGTGTAATACGTTAATGGTAGGTACCTAAGGGATAATAGTAACTAATAGTGCTAAAATATTTCGAAAACTTCATATTCCCCATGGGGGGGGGGGGGGGGGGGTGCATTCCCGGAGATCTCTACGTTATTTTGTTGAAGTTCTCCTAATGAAAAGAACGCCCTTTACGATAGCAACCCTCAGTTTTGGATTTCGTTTGTCCTTTTTTATGACTATAAATGACTGATGCATTGTCACAATGTACATTGTTTCAAGTCGCTTGAAACCTGCGATGAATATTTTTCAAAATTACCCAGGAAATAACCAAACTGCATTAGAGTCCCTCTGATGTTTGATTGATCGAGAAATGAATCAGTAATGAGAGAACATCAAATTATAGCAAAATAATAGAAAATTAATTAAGCAAAAAAGTGGAATCCTGCCATCTTAGAAAAAAGAGCATACAGTTGACAAGAATACGAAAGAAAGAAGATGGCAATTATGTTTTGCCCCGTCTGTCATAAAATAATCGTTTTGTATGCTTTTATGACCTGTATTGGAGTTATCAGTATGAATGTATGAACGTGTTTCAACACGCCTTTCCCTTTTACTGGAACACATTCATCCGACGTGAACATTATTCTCAAACTCAAAAAAATCATGACCGTGACGGTGTTGGATATCTGATCTTGATAAGCATAGATTTTTTACGACTTTATTTCTCCGTTTTCTCCTTGGTTTTAGCTTCGATTGAAAAGATATATGAAACACGAAAGACTGTACTTGACCACATTTCCAAACCCCTCATATGTCGTCAAAAGTACCCCGCAACGCGTTTTATTTTCAACTCTCTTCTTGGTGTTTGGAAATATGATTAAACACGGTCTTTGGATATGCCAAATCGCGCCCGAATTCAGTTTGAAAGCCTTCGGAATTTTAATAATCTGATTATTTCCCAGATTGGGTAGCTAGGCCAAGCTATGGTTGGGATGTAACTAGATAACATTAATAACAATTCCAATGATCCGTGTCCAGAAGTACTGCCAAACGAGGTCAAACACGACTTGGCGGCCGCAATTGTGGTTAGAGTAAGTTTTTAATCCAATCTTTTCCCAAAACGACAATTCTGTGGTCCTTTTTCGTGGATATTATGCAGATTTTGGTCAATGCTGTTACGTTTGCAACAAAATTGGAATATAAACTAATTTATCCTCTTTTAAACTAATTTAGACGATTTTGTCGAAGATAAACTAAAACAACAAAAAAGAGCAAAAGCTTAATAGGAATTTCCATCGAACTAGTCACGTTCCTGACTTAACTCATTACATTTCCTGAATTACAATAGTCTCCGCAACTTTGGATTATCAGAGATTCTTTCGCGTGGTTTATCTTGCCCTTTAGACCTTTTTTCTTTACCAATTTCCTTTGAGACTTGCCGGCCAAGAAAATTTTCTATGCTTTTAAGGGAATCAACCTCGCGACATTTAGCAAGAATAACTGAGAAATACAAACACCATTAAAAGAATTATGCAATTAACAGCTTTACTATGAAATAAGTCGCTTATCACATGGAAATGTTTATTAACTTAAAGCTTTCCTTTTCGGATGTGTTGAAAGTAACATTTTCGAGGGTACGTTCCGAGACTTAATTATAATGAGCTTTATTAATGAAATGTCTGGCTAAGCACGCCTATTAAACCCACTGTGGCTAGAATACGTTCTTCAGTTGCTCAGAACGTTCGACAAATTTGTCGGTTGACTCAAGGCGGAGTGAAGGTAAGTTTATAGCAATGTACCATGTAGGACAACAGATACTTTCTTGGTAGTTTCGATGGAAAAAGCTGAACATCAAATTGCTAAAATACGGACTAGTCGTATTTCTTTTCCTACTTTTTTTTCTGTCGGTGATAACTATCGAGGTTTCATTTTCTAATTAACAGTTTCCGTCGAAGTAATATCTTAATTCCAGTTCCCTGCAGTTGTCCATCTTGTTAGTCCCATAGATTAGTCCAGCACACTCTGTCTGAAAACGTAATTGAACTGAAACTCTGGCAGTTTTTTCATTTTAATTTCGTCAAGCTGTCCAAAAGCTGCATATAGAGTCTATTGAGTGCCTTGATGACAAAACGAAACTCATTATCCTCAAAGAATTTATTATCTTTCATAGTCAAAGATAGATGAATTTTGTTATAGGTATTATTATCATTATTATTATCATTATTATTATTATTATTATTGGAAACGGTGTGGCAAAATTTGTTATTTTACAATTGTTGTTCTTTCTCCATAAATAGCTTTAATTGGTATGATGATTGACAAATTGCCGTTGTTTCTCTTGTTACGGAATTTCTAATTCCACATCTTAAAAACAAAGGTTACTTACTATTTTAGGAAATAACTTTTCTAACCGTTTTTTTTTACGTCTATGGTATTAACATTTATTCAATTATGAGCTGTTATGCGATATTACCGAAGCCACTATTTGCCTTCACCGGACGTCCCGTTCCCCCATTTTTCCGTCAGTTTCGCGCTGCTCCCAAGCTAAGGCACTCAGAAGTGTACTGTTTTGTTCAGAAATAATTTCAATTCATCTTTGGGTGTGAATAAATTCAAATGGATAGTAACAGGAGTGGTAACGTTTAAAAGCAAAATACTTAAATAGGGTCAATTTAAGGAGTTTCCTAATTAAGTATGGGACCTATGTCATTAGTCAGCCTGAAAGGAACACATTCTTGCTAATGTTCTTGTTTGGGAACGCAACTGCCCCTCACAAAGGTTTTACAAGAGGGACAACTACACGCGGTCAGAGTGATCAAAATCCAACTTCTCAATTATCGGTTCGTGCTACATTTAACCAGCGTGTTTCGAGAATAACCAACATGACCATCTCAGCTTAGAGTTCTCTGGAAACTGCAGGAAAAGGAAAAGCTGAATTTTATCCTTGACTTTTAGAGGTACAGTCTGCGGCAATTTTGTAGCAGTGTAAAAGGTTTGCTAGTTTTCACACTGTTTAATTTGTCTCTCAGATCGTGAAATAAAGACGGGTTGTTGACCATGCGTGAGGTCAAGATGGCTGGATATCGGCCAAGATCCTTTTTACGTGTTTACGGACCGAGACATCTTCCAGGTCCATAAACACGTAAAAAAGAACGAGGCCAAATATTCAGACATGTTAATCTGAACAACCTTGGTAATTAAATGATTTAATTACCAAATTAAATGATTTATTACTGGGCATCACTGGGCACCACTTTCTTGATAGATGGAAACAGAGGTTAATCCCCGCTCCGGTAGCCAATTGCAGTGCAGGATTTGGCTATATCTTGCTAACTCGTGGAACTTGCCACGTAACAATAAGCGATAAAAGTCGAAATTTCCCCTCACGTGCCGGTAGCCGTGAGTGGAATTGCGCACGGGGCGGTTTTTTTGGCGGTAAATTGTTCGCAGAAAACTTCTTAATTTTTCTGACAGATTACAGATTTTGTCCGGCGGTTTTCCGCGGGAAATAAGAACAACAACAAGAGTTACAAATAACACAACACTATCTTATGTAATTAATCTGTCGATATACTCTACAGTAATATGAGTGAAATTTCCTCTGACAAAATGAAGAACTTAAAACTAGAAGAAAAAAAAAGCCGCTTTCATTTTGGTTGTTGGCCAGCGCTTCAGTAGCATGGTTAAAAACTGTCGACAGTCGTATCTTCAAGGACCTGTTCTGTGCACATCGTCGAGTTAATAAACTTATTTATACTCTGACCGTGGGTCCTTCTAGTCAGATTTCTTTCTGAAGGGACATAGATGTGATTTCAAACTTCAAGTAACCCCTCTTCAGAGCATGTTGGTGGTTACAATCGGCGCGTTCGCTCTGTGCCAACTCTTCTAATTAGCTCAGAAAGTTATGTTCTTTTCCGCCTTGAGTTATTTCCTCGGTGAGAAATTTCGATGTAAAGGCAGTGAGTAAAGTACAGATCTTGTTAATCACTTTTTCCGAAAACCCTTTTGAAATTAGATCCACTGCCCCCTTGAAGCATGTATTACTTTTGTTAGAAATGTCAAAACAAACGTTAAACTAAAAACAATCCATGGGGCCATCACAATAAGGTTTATTGAATTTTTCGGAAATAGTACTTTAGATTTCAGATTCCATAAAAAACAAATTCTTGTAGTGAGCCCTTCTCTCAGACATACATTCTTTGGTTAGCCCACAAATACTTTATATTTAATCATTAAATTCGTATGCGTACCTTTCTCTGAACTAAATAGACATGTACAACCTGTTTTGTTTCACCTCGGTTCGCTGAGCATAATGTTGCACGTTTTCCGCGATATCGGTTTGGCAAGAGCACAAAAGGATAAAATTCTCGAGAGTGTACTTGGCACCTGGTTCTCAAGCGCAAACTAACTGACAAGACATCCTTTGTGACATTTCAGTGGAGACTGAGAGGGTGTGATCGAAAAAGTATTTCTGTCACTGCAGAAGCACATTTATAAGTTATAGGAACCTAAAAAATATTCTCTCCACCAGGTAGTTAGTCTGCTAAGGATTTTTTTTTCTGCGTCTCCTTTCTACAATATGCTTGATAGTCTGATAAGTTTTGCTTGAGTCGTCAAATGCTGTAAACTCTTCTTTTCAACAAATTTGGGTTAACGCCAGTTGTTTAAAATAAAGAGTTATGTTGTAAAGGAAATGCTAAAACTATTTGCCGTCTTTGAGGTTAGGAATTGCCAGCCTTGATTCACTGAACATCTTCATAGTTTGCTGTCTCCCAGAATGTTCAAGCCGGACAAACGCAGGTTTTTCTTTGTTCAGCCGGAACTTTGAGTCCTTGCCAGCCGGATTAAAGTAACGTTCTACGGGTTACGTGCAATGTGACATTCATTTCTTCGCCGGCGGTTTCACTCGGTGCGTTGTTGGGAGAGCCGCCGTCCTTCGGGCAAAGACATAGCAGTCATTTTTGAAACCGCAATAACCACTTAAAGTAAGTGTCACTTTCCACCTCAAATCTTTTGCGGTATTGGAGGTTTCCCTCGCCTCAGACACAACAACAGATTACAGCCTTCCTCTTTCACCCATAAGCTAACCACCATCGTGACAAGAGCTGAAAAGAATTATCCCCGTGTTACGCTCGACATGTTCCTCGCCAGAGCTACTTTCTGTTCGTGTTAATCAGCAGGCGGCTCGAGCGGTATTTCACGAGGCAATCCATTTCTCTCGTCCAAACTTCGGATCGCTCAGTTCAACAGGGAAGTGCCCGCCTGTAGGTAATAGTTTCCTTCGGCAGGTGTCTAATTGGAGAGTTCAGGAGTTGCAGTTCAGCTGTCGCCCCAAAAAAGCAACAACAGGAAAGTTAGAAACAGAGAGCTTTGTCACGGTTCCAAAACAAGACTAAAACTGATGATTTAATAGTCCTGCTATCTGATTAACCATTTCCCGGCTTTTATTAATAAACAGCACTTAAAGTTGTCTACATACTGCACGGTATCCTGGAGGAAATGACCGAAATTACTTAGAGATGCATGTTCAGACGGAAGCCACAGTAACAGAAATGCTGTAACACAGATTTTGTTTTTGACGCTTGGGCACAAATTTGAATTGATCGAGGTGATACTCGTTCCGACGCCTCGTTAGCATCCCTGCTTATGTCGCAACTCCGGGGATTGTAACTGATAACAGTTTCTCCTCTAGAGTTGTAACGAGAAAAGAACATGAGGCTCCGTGTTCTTGCATTTTTTCTGGAATGGTAACAAGCAAGAGATTATAATCTAGAACATAATCTCTTGTAACAAGCCAATGTAAGATGTAGAAACGGAAAAAGGGAATGTGGTAAGGTTTGCTCTTCAATCACTCGTTTGAGCATACAGTGAGATGTGACAACTGAGGCTAAACGCAAGCTGGTCCTTGGGCCTTTTGACAACCACTGCCTCAGACAACGAACGACAACCGAGCTACGGGGATTGCTCGTGAACGTCGGAATTCTGCCGATACGACAGTCCAGACACGGAATTCGAAGGTTTCCAGAAAAAGCCACACTGTTATAGGTTATACTATCATATAAGGCCCACTAAGTTTTGATTCACGACACTACAAAATTCTCATGTAAAATTCTCTTAGGCTTGGCCAGGAAGATTTATACTGATTTGACAAAATTTCACGGGAAAAAAATACGGGATAGATGCAATTTTGTAGAACGTGCAAGGCCGCATAATTATTTGCATGGAAGCTATTTTGTGGTCTTTTGCGGTGGCTTGGTGAGGAAACACAATTTTACCGGCAAACCCGGTCCTTTACAAATCTCAAACCTCAAACCCGGTGCGTCCCTTACAACCCTCAAACCGCTAATGCACAGATTTGCGCGGGGCCCACATTTTTTGCTCTAATCGGATTTGTTTCACCTGCTGAATTAGGTGACCGTTTGCGACCAGGCTGAAATCAAGAAGCCGGATGACGACCCCGACAGAGATTTAGCTCAGGCTAAAAAGCACCTTAATCAGTTTTGTTTGTTTAAATAATAAGTGGCACAATAAACGCTTTACACAAGAGAGGCCGGCCAAATGGCATTGTTATGTTCGAGCTATTGTCAATGTCTGTGTAGAGTTGATTGCCGGATTAGAGATGCAAAAAGCTGGCCATTAAGATTTTGTCAGCTTCAATGGTGTGAAAGCCCAACACATCGGTAATACCATTAACTCGCTCATAATCCACTTAATCTTCGTGGGAAGTGAAGCGAGAGATTGCTTGACCGCGGACGAACGCCCGGAACTTTCTTCCAACGAGTAAAACAGACCAAACGAAAGTACTTATCATTGCAATGCGACCTCGTGTTTTCCGTATATCGAAAAAAATGCATATTTTCCCTATTGTTTACAGCAATTGATACGATCGAATGTCACCGCACCGCTCTTTACGATGTGGAAATATTAATTTTCATTGGTATGTAAAGTTCGAAAGGTTGCACTAGTTTATTCAAACGTTGAAGCGCTTTTTCCATGATCTAAAATACGGTCTGATTGACGGGCTTTAAATGAGCTTCAAGACAAAGGCTCATTAACAATATCAGCACTTGCACGGACGACACGCGTAAATGTTTCACGTGCCTTTAGTGTTTGACAGTGTGGCTTTTGTGCTTTTCAGAAGCTGGAAATTTGATCAATATCCCAGAAGCACCGCCCACTGGCCGTTGATTAAAATACACGACTGAACGATTCCGTCTGGAAGATCGCGGATTTGTCGCACGTAGAAAGAACTCCAAATCATGTCGCTTCTTCTGAGGTGTGTTATCGTCTCCTTGGTGGTTTGTACTTCGCGGGCGTATACAGGCTATACCAGAGGACACTGCCAGCCGGTGCCGCAGTTTTGCAGGAATTTAACGAACGGGAATGGGTATGCTTTGATGCGCCTTCCAAACGCGTTCAACAACTACCAACTCAATGAAACTGTCGAGGCCATCAAGCCATGGCAACTTCTCGTTGGACAGTGTCATGCAGGACTGAAGTTGTTTCTCTGTGCCATTTACGCTCCGATTTGCCTCCACGACAAAGAAAGCGGCAAAGAAGTGATCATTAAACTCTGTAGATCGTTCTGCTCCAGAGTGAAGGCGAGCTGCGAGCCCGTGATGAACAGTTACAATTACTCCTGGCCAACTCACGATGCCTTCAATTGTTCGCAGTACAAGGACGACTTGATGTGTGTCCGAGAAGACTTTGTTGTTGCTCCCACGACACGACCGCCAGTGGTGCTCACAGGTACGCTACTAAAGGAGTGATTAGATCACATTAGTGTTCACAGCTTAATTTGCAGTTTAACGTGTCTTTTAATAAGGCGAAGACGATAAAAGCATTATAGCTTGGGCCGGGCAGTAGATAGACCTTGTAT
This sequence comes from Orbicella franksi, assembly GCF_964199315.1. Lineage (NCBI taxonomy): Eukaryota > Metazoa > Cnidaria > Anthozoa > Scleractinia > Merulinidae > Orbicella > Orbicella franksi. The sequence continues at coordinate 17,068,525 of NC_138154.1, forward strand.
TTTCAGTTAGATAAACTTCGTATTTTTAAATTTTGCTCGACAAAACGTTGAATAATCTTGACATTTTGTTTATACAGCGCTTGTTGTCGTGCGCGACTATGCTCTTATGCTCCGCGAATTCGCTGGTAAAGTTGTGCTATTTATAATTTCAGACATTTCCTACGGAAAGGGCGCGAGGGATAGTTAACCTAGAGGAATGTGGTTCGCCATTTTCTTACTGACAAGCAGTTACTGACAAACAATTCTTTATTTTCCATTTTGCTCCAGATACCGACGTGGCTTGCAACCCGAAGTTAAATAGTGATGATGTCCTACGTGCGAAAGCCTGTAACAGCCATTTAGGTAAGACCCGCTTAAAACACCATCGTACCTTTTTTTTTTTATTTGCGCAAGCGTATACAGAGTCTGATTGAACTCAAGAATCACCCTTTTGCGGTTTCAATGTGTCTGTCCGCTAAAATACACTGAGGAAAACGGTACCAACTCTGATTCTCTCGTTACATAGCCATCAAGTGTTTACATCCTTTACATATCTAAGAAACGGTTCTCGCCAGGACGTGAGTACATCTCTTTTTGCCAAAATGCGTTTTATTTTATCCCCGGGAGACATTGACACAATTGGATTGTCGCGCGTGGGTAGGGATGGACAATTTCTCGCCTCAAACCTTTGAAGAGGTGTCAACAAGCGTACAAATGTTGGCACATTTTTGACGCCAATGCAAATCTTTAGACCACCAAATGTGCGTCTATGTTATAAGGCTGGGACTGTCCCGTTTTGCGATCGTTCAACCCTGCGAATTACAACCATTTTGAACGTTCTAATTTTCATTTCAGTCTGACAAATCAGCCATTATAATACACTTTGTCCTACTGGCGCAATTGTTGTTTGAGTTTCGCACACATTTACGATTCTTTGCAAACCAATACGCGTGATTATCATGACAAGAGAGTCCTTTCTTTCAGATGTCTTACAATATAATTGGGGCTGGGCAATGAAAATGCGCCTCGAAGTAAACACATGAAAATAAACCTCGAGGGCTTGGTTAAATTTGCAAGGTGAAAGAGAGATTTTTTGTGCGGCACAACTTTTATCATAATGTGTTTTGACTATGTACTTCATACACGCCGAAAAGGAGCAATGATAGAAAAGTCATTAGTATAAGTAAACGGCATTTATTACTAATGAGCGTATTTATTACATGTCTGTCAACTTGGCAGGCTTTGTAACACGCTATGTGAAAGCTGGCTTGAATGTCTGATCGAGAAAACGGGAAAGCGCCGGTGTTTCAGAACTGTGGTAGCCCTTTCTGTGCGCGAATAACCAAAATACGAAGGAGTTTCCTTGCAGAATGAAAACCAGATTGGCCTCGAATCTAACTTGCCGAGAGTGAAAAACTTTTGGCCTAGTACAAAGAGCTTCATTGTAGCTCATTACTTCTTTTAACAATTCTAGCTTTCGTCTTGTTGGTTATTCGCTCAGAAAGGAAAACTCAAGGTCAAAGTCTACTGTTGGATAGCCTTCGGAGGAAAAAATCCGACGACTCCTCTTTCAGTCTTGTACTTAGGACATTGCGTAATGTATCTTTTTCGTATTGCTCTAAATGGAACAATTAGACGGAGAGGTAAAAATATGAAATCCTGCAGTTGCTCGTGTAAACTACTGTAGTTTACAAAAATTCGGCTTGTTCACTAATTAGCTTGCTAGAGGTTTGTTTGGAGACGTTGGTTACGGTATTAAGCAGTTTACCAGGCTTTTGAACACAGAACCTCCCGTTTCTTATCAATCGGCGCGATATCTTCCTGTTGAAGTCCTTTGCAGTCGACCCGTTTAAGATAAACAGTGGTCAAAGTGATTCGGTGTCTTTAAGGCAACGATAAGGGCGAGTCAGGCAATAGTTCCAGCCGACCTCAAAGTACTCCGACTGATAAGCAGAGCAGAACAGATATCGAGAAATATTCTTTCACGTGTGATAACACATGCAAACAATTTATAGTCATGCAGATTTTGACCAACCCATGTTTTAATTTACACGGTGCTATCCATGATATGAAATTTAAACGTTTGAAAAATGAGGGTGATGAAGGTTGACAGATTCATCAGGTTGCGAGGTTCAAGAGGCCAACGAGAGAAGGAGTTGTCAAAACATCTAGAAACTACGCAGAAGACAAACATTTTTTTTCACAAGATCGACAAAGTTATTTAATTAAAATTTTTTTTTAAAGGGTTAGTGGCCTACATGTCTGCTTGCTCGATCAATTAGTTATTGCTGTCGATAGATGCGGAGTAACTCTCCTTTGATAAATGTTTTTTTGTGCTTTCTTTTCGATAACACAATATCCATTTAATAACTCTTTATTTTGCCAAAAATCGATCATTAACACAATCATGGGTGGCTCAGTTTACTGCAATAATAACAAAAAAAAAGTCGTGGCATAGGGAAAACAGACTGTGTTTTCGTTGTGAATCACACCGTCTGGTCTGAGTTGAAGTCCAATCAACACCTTCTGCCCAAAAGGGCAAATCGCTTTCCCATATTTGGAGGAGTCTTGATGCAGCTCACCTGTCTTTCACCAGCAACACAATCCCAAATGTAAGCACAAGATGCTGGTAAAGCACTGAAAAAACAAGCACAAGCACCACTAGTTCAACACATTTTGGTTTCTTAGTGTTTGCATGGCTTCCTTGCTTGCGACGGTTGAGAAACCTTAAGAGACAGGTCTGTTTTGATATTCTGTTTCCTCGTCGCTCTGTGGCGTAGTGGCCTAATTATAAGCGAGACGGCGTCAATGTGTGTTGTGCTTAGGGCATCATTCTTTACCCTAGTTGTCTCTCTCGAAGATGTCCAGTGGGTAACCAGACTGTAGACCAAGGTGCCACTTAGGGGAAGTGGAAATTCTCTCACCCGATGCAGTCTTGAAATCGTGCAAATAGTGTTTATGGCTTCGCCATTATATTGGGGATACCTTCTTGATTTTAAGCGCCTCGGTCTAAACTGCTTTGCCTGGACCATATGAATTCTCTCGATAGAACACCACATGGCACACTCGGCGAGCGGACAAGATGAACCAAATCCTGCACTACGATTGGCTACCCAAGCGCAGAGTAAGACTGCCCGATATATCCTGCAAGAAAATGTTGCCCAGTGCGCAATCAAATACATCCTTTTTGACCAGGCTTGTTCGGTCAAGATGAGCATATGTCGGTCACGGCCATTTTTGTGCGTTTATGGACTTCGACTTTGTCTCGGTCTCTAAACCTGGCCAATATCCAGCCATTTTGACCGAATAAGCTTATATCACATATAATAACACGGCTATATCATCATCATCATCATCATCATCATCATCATCATCACCATTATTATTATTTTTATTATACAGCTGTTCTGAAGGATAGCCGCTGACTTGTAGTATCGCGCACGTCATAACTTCTGTCATTTCAATCTCTGAACGATTAGACTAAGAGTGTAAATGTTCGCATAGAAGTTTCTTCTTTCTCGTCGACTGACACTGCAATTTGTTTTTGCATTGCAGCCTTCAGAGCAGACGTAACGAGTATCCGTGAAGCGAAAGGTTCGTTTGCGTTGCTCAGATTCAAGAGGCACAAGAAATCAGGCAAGCAGAGGTTAACACGGAACTCGCGGAAAGCCGGCAAGAAAGTCACGGACAGTCTTGACCGCGCGTTGATACCAAAACACCGCTGCCGAAACTTGACATCGAGAGTGAAAATAGATGAGACATATTTGATAATAGTTGACAAAAAACAGGGCAAGAAGACTGTCAGGTACATCGTCAAGGCGATTGTACCGTGGAACAAGCGACACAGAAGGCTGACCAGGAAGAGCAACGTGTGCAAAGGACGTTGAACAGCTTCGAGCAAAGGTGGTCGACGAAACTTGACGAAATGACCGAACACTGTTCATTGGAGAAAGCAGTTTTTGAGAAAGCGTCAATTTAAAATAAATTGAACGGTTTTTTTATTCATTTTCCATAAAGGATTTCTCTCCTAACGTGAAAGGGCCGTGTAGTTGTTCTTTTGGCCAGTTTTGGATCTGCTAAGTTTACTAAGCAGACACCTTCTTTTGCGATTTAGAAGTTCGTCATAATCAATTTTGTATAGGATTTCTTTTCAGACGACCTATAGCATTAGAAACGTTCAGAAATAACGTATAGACTTCTCAGTATAACGTATTTTTAGCGAGATCGTTTTGTATTTTTTCTTCCTGGCGCAGTAGGTCGTTTCAAAAGACTACCGTTTAAAAATATTTTTTATCGTTTTAAATCTCTCAGAACGTCGCAGACAATCCAATATAATTAATGAAATGGATGCGTCGCTATAAATGCATGTGTGTTAACTAAACTGGATATAATCTTGGATTGCTTGTTTTTGTACGGTGTAGGAACTGCGCTTTTTTTTTGTTATGTCTATATGTTATGTGTTGCACAATGAGCAGTTAGTGTAAGCCACGTATGTAGACGTATGTAAGCCACGTATACTAAGTGCCTTGTTTTCAAAATGATACTTTGAAATGAAGAAAATTCTGGGCATTGTTCATACCTTGTCTTGTAAATTAAGTTGAAAATCTGATCGTGTGGTTCAGTGAAACCACATCAAGGCTTGGAGAAATCAGACAAAACGTCTCCGTGAGGGTTGAGATGTCATTGACACACTGACGAGTGGAACAAAATACCTGTGTCGAGTGTGTTAATTTATTGTATAGTTCAGAGAACAACGCATTTATCACACGGTAGAGAAGATTAATATCCTTTGTTTTGTATTTTGTAAGCACAAGGTGCTAATGCCCACTAATATTGAGGGCAGTTTTATCCATTAAAGAAATATCATTCAAAAAGGCGATTGTCAGTTCGTTTATGCTTTCCCATTCTGTTCGGATTGTAACAGAAGTGAGAAGTCGACTCCCTCAAATCAATTTGCATTTGAACGTGGTACAGCTCAACAACGAGAACTAGAAACAAAACAAATATTCCCACCTGTAGCGATTTAATGCTCATTTTTATAGCCTCTTTCACAGCCAGAGGAACCTAAGAATAACTCAAGAATAAGGCTGGTTGGCATCGATAACTTATGACGTCATAATGGTAACAGTACCCCTGCGACTGAAGCTTTGGGGAATAAAACAAAGAAATCAAATCCCGCCTTAGGGATGAATAAATTATTTACTCTGTTTTATTCCCCAAAGTCTCAGAGCCAAGTTAGGCAATTTTCGTTTATCGAAGTTTCCCTTTTCAACTAGTTTTTACTTATCATGATCGTACATATGGCGGGTCAGTGTTTTTTTTTGTGACATTGAGGGTTACCAAAGTGTCTACCAAGACCAGGTTCTTGGTAGACACAGGAAAAAACATTTTAACAGTATTGTCGTTCATTAAGCCCTTTGAAATCACTCTAAATGCACAAGGTTTCAAAGCTGCCAGGAAAAGGGCGACTGTACATCACATGAAGTGTGAGGCAAGGAGAGTTTAACAGAGGATTTGACAGACTGCGGTAACTTAATCCCCTCGTTTGCTGGTAGACTACTTATCTTTCTTCTAGCTTGCATCAATTCTCAACACCAATTCCCCGAGCTGTGAGATCTCTTATTTATTGTTACTAACAAAAAGTTCAAAACAAAGTCGACTCCTCTGCTCGTTAGCCATGCTTATTACTGCAAATGGTCCAATTATAGGTGTTCACTGTTCCCTTCCCACAGTTTACAGAAAAAGCGCCTTGAAGACGATTTTTTATTCCGTCCCACCGAATTTATTCTCTAAATAGCTCGAAATCGCGGTGATCCACTGCTGAAATACGCCTACAATACTTAATGGATAATTTGTAGCTTTCCAGATATTTCGGACAGTCAACGTGCCGTCTAAACTCTACTGGCTTGTCACCCAATCTTTTCTCCCCGATCTTCTCTCGTCAAGCTGTTATTCTTCATGGGCCAGTGGACTGAGCCAATCTCATTCCTCGGGCGCGAGTATTCATTTTTTATTGTGCAATCTTGACAAAACAAGCAACTCTCGAGAGTTCCGATTTGATTGATTGATGGCTGTGCATGTGCAATTCAACCGGAAGTTCAATATTTTCCGACTTGAAATCGGATTTTTCCTAGCCTGCGAACACAGACGGATTTCCGGCTTTCGGCGGCGCGAAGCAAAAGCCGGAAATAAGTCTGTGTTCCCGGGCTAGATTTCCCCAAGGTTCAGTCGTTCTCAGCCGCTGAGAATGAACAGGTGGGCTGAGCCTGCAAGCTTTGCGATCTGCGAATATTCGTTTCAAGCATGAGGCATCAAGCAGAGGAGCCATGGCACTAGCGAAAGCCAAGATGGCCGATTGATCAAGCTAGGTGTCGTCGTCTTCTCTCTTATCCGTGGATTCTAGGCTTCGTTTGAACATGACGCTGTCTCCAAAAGAATTGTCTTCACTTTTAAGGTATGATAATATTTAATTCTTTCTCTTCTATAGTGTTGAAGTAAAATTTTGTCGAACATCTCGAGTTAACTCAAGCCGATAACCTGCTCGAAGGCTGCAAGTATTTTTATTAATAGCTATTTCACGATTTTCACGAAAGGCTAATATCAGCACGTTCTATGTGTTTACGAGAGAAAAGTAAAGGAATGAATTCATTCGGTGTGAAAATACATATCAGCTTACATGCACTTGCATGTACTCCTGATAATATTACTCAAGTCTACAACGAATAGGCCACGTTCGATCTATCAATATTCTAACTTTTCTCCGAGGCTTTCAGGACAAACTTGTATTTTTGGTGCTGTTTTCTTTGTATCCAAGTCTCTTTTTGGAATTGAGAGACAAAAGAAACTTAAAAAATTTACTATTTTGACCCGAAAGCCTCGGAGCCATGTTAGAATATTGATATATCGAACATGGCCTATTTAAGAACATTTGTAAGGATATCTGATGAGTGAATTCAACTCACTTTCTAATAGTAAGAGTACTATTTTCAGGTCGAGGACGGTTAACCTAGGCTGGAAGCCAATGTTTTGAACACAATATGACGTGCAACATGTACATAGAGGGTCATACAAGGGTATTCTCCTGATGCGTGATTAGCTGATTTTATTTTCCATGAAACTTGAATTTAGGAAATTACTCTTTGTGAGTTGTGACCTGAAGGTTTTACATGACCCATGAAAAACCTGAATTATTAACTGATATTCGTGATTTTACCACGCTATTCTACGTGATTTTTAGACGCAAGTCCTCTGAATGGTTAGAGTCGTCTATCGCGAGTGACTTAGGTATGCGATTTGCAATATAAAGCCTTGACTTAGCCATTCGCGATTTTACTTTCTTCAAACACTGCTTCTAGTGTAAGAACAGGTCATTAAAAAGAGTACCTTACTTGCTTATTTTCGTGATTTGGGAAAACGAAATTTTTATATCTGTAATCCGTGATCCTCAATTTTTTAACATTCGTGAACCGTACCAGAGACCCCTCCTGTACGACCCTCTACATACAGTGGTGTATAGGGATGACAAATGGTTAAGTCAGTGACTCACTGAGATGCTGAGATCTTTGTTTGAAAATCTGAGACTTAACAAGCTTTGTTGGTAATATTTGTGTTCTGTTTAATTAATCTGCTTTGTTTCTTGTAGTATTCTTGCAGAAGATTCTCTTGCTGTTTCATCATTTGAAGCTATTGCATCTTCATTACACCAGCGATTTAACAAAAATGAACATTTCCAAATTGGGAGTGCAATGGTAAAGTTTAAAGTGCATAATATTTTAATTTGCATTAACATATTTGAGTACTTTAAAAAAGCCTGGTCACATTACATTATTGCCTGAAGGACTGGAAAAAAGAGTGTTTCGAGTTGAAAGATCTTTCTCCCTTGAAACATTATTTATAAATGTCCTCCTAATTTTCCATTTTTGGTATCCTTTGGACTGATGTAGATGGTTCTGTTTGACTTTGGTGCATGTGACAAACTGACATGTTTTTTGTCCATGGAATGAATTTTGTGAAAGTTTAACCTGCAGCTTGCTTGCTACTGTTGTGTATGGCACAAAAATACCATAGTATTTTAAACATATTTTTATATGCATGATATGAAATTTGTGTTTTATTTTTGCATGACTTGAGTAGTGTGCACTACAATAGTTATTTGCAGTAAAGTTGTACTGTTTAAAGGAAAGAGGAAACAAAGTTGATAAATAAGAAACATTTTGGATCCTTGTACATAAAATTTATGAAAATGAGAAGTTATTGTTTTTTATTTGTTCTTGTCAATTTTCAGCTGATGCTTTTACAGCAACCAGACTTGTTGCCTTCAACCAGCCAAAGGATTGTGGTCTTGTTCTTGTTGTATGAAATGTACAAAGCAGAGCCTGTAGCCAATAACCCATTTGCTTCTGTGTTTGTCCATGTTTTGGTAAGGGATTTGTGCCAGATTCACGATGAACATGTACATGTATGTTCTCAATCAGTATAAGACACATGGAAACTGGAGGTGTATGATGCCGTTAATGTAGTCAGCTTAGGGTATAGATTTGTTCGTCATGGTCAAATTTGCTTGACTGTGTAAACTAAGAGCTGTATTGTGTCTGCTTTATTTTAGAACAGTATTTGGGTGACATGCAAGTGCTTTCATATTATGTTTTTGATTTCATGTTAATTCCTAGAGTTCAAACAATGATGAAAACAGAGTATGTGGCCTTGAATCTCTTCCTGCCTTGAGTCAAGCTGAGAAGTCATTCTTGTATCTACTGATCACTTCTCCATCAAGAGATGTAAGTACATAAACATATTGATTCAATGAGGAAACCTGGTTAATGCGGCCACCCCATTAATAGGGCCAACAACCATATCTGAAATCCCAACCTGTATAATCCTTTATAGTTTTACCCAAGTGACACGGCCGCTCGCTCCAGTTATGTTCATCTTTCCACTGTTACAGTCTTTCCCATATTGGTGACTGTATTAATGGGGTTCCACTGTAGAAGGTTAAAGTCTGCATACGAGCCAAGGGGCCCATCAGGCCGGATCTTATCCTGGTTTCTATAGTGTGAAGTGACTAGGAGTATTTCTGCTCCCCCTAGATGGGATGCTACATGTAGTCCATCGCAGGGTTACCCCCAGCATTATAGGTCACCGGCACCCATTTATACACCTAGGTGGAGAGAGGTGCTGTGAGAGTAAAGTGTTTTGCCCAAGAACACAACACAATGTCCCTGGCCAGGGCTCGAAGCCGTACCACTCGATCCAGAGACAAGCACACTAACCATGAGGCCACTGTGCCTGCCATTCCACTGTAGGAGATTGAGTTATTATAAGTTATTTGCTTGTCACGTGACTTAATTTTGCATTGTCATTGTATTATATTGCAATATAATGTTTGAAAGTAATCTTGTTGTGTTGTTTGCTGTATTGATTTGCTGTTTAGCTGTTGAAGAAAACTCCTCGACAAGTGTTGGTCCTGGACTTTCCTGGTGGAGGGCAGGTACTGTACACATGAGACATGAATTCCATCTAGCAGGATATTGCACCTCATACTTTGTATCTATTGTGCACCTTTACATGTAATTAGAAATAATGGGAGTCCTTTGGACTGTTCACACTGCAATTTTTTATTAATATGTTTTACTCTCAAAAATATGATTAGGAGGTCTGTTCCAAAGCCTGACAGAAGAATGATAATGTGTAAGCCCACTTCAAATGTTGAACTATTCTGACTTGAACCTTGATGGAACATAGTCAGTCAGGAATATCATAAATACACTCTATGGGCACTTTCTATTTGACCAAAAATTCCGATCTGAATTTCTGGAAATTTCTTGGGGCATTTGGAACAGAATTTTTCGGTTGACTACACCAGGGTGGAAAAGGATGAGTGGCTCTTTTCCTTGCTTGGAATTTTTCAACGATTTCGAGGTTTAAATTGCAAATATAGAAGCAAACTGAATGGTGGTCCATTGACATGGTGACTTTTTATAGACCACAACAGCATAGATCTTATACAAATGTCACAAAACAGCAAGAATGTCGTAAAACAAAGTGTTTAGGAGTGGTGCAATGTGTAGTTCCAGAAAATATCCGTCCCTTCTCCACAGAAGGAACTTTTTTCTAAGACCCCCCCCCCCCCCACCCCTCTGGAAATTCCAATAAAGCTTCATACATTTCTTTAAATTTTTGGGTCTTATACAGCCCCCCACCCCTCAGTAAATTCCAATCCCTTCTGTTGGGGGAGTATGGATATTTCCAGGAACTGCACAATGGCTTTCCACGCATTATAAATCTCAGTATATTTCTTAGCCTTCCTATGCAAAACTAACAAGTACACCACAGGACCATTTTTTAAAATTGGAATTTTAAAAAGTGGTTACTTGACAAGTTAAGCTGTAGCTACATGTACATGTAGTATTTATCAACAAAAAAGTGGCAAGATTGTAAAGTAAAATATTAATCCATTGTTGAATACACGTTGATGTCATCTTTGCCTGGGATGTCCAACTCATTGTGATCGCAGCCAAAAGAACTAGCGTTGAATAGAAAATTGCCAATTTGCATAGTGTCAAAAAAAAAGACAACCTCCTGAGGTATACCCAAATTTCTGAATTTTTGGTGGCATTGAAAGCGCTCCAAGTGTGCATGTACTGTACATCTCCAGAGTTAGAATAGTGCCAAATTACAATTAGAAGATGGGCAGAGTCTAAACTGGGTAGCAATCCATTAAATAACTAAAATAACTACAATCTAAAAATATAGACTCGCACTTTGATTAATCGAAGAATAATTTTATCAGACAAGGAATGATGGACTGATGACAAGAACAGGATACAATCAACAATCACGTGTAATTGGCTATATATTTTTGCTCTCAGAATATTGACCTGAGTTCTCTGCAGTTGGCACTAACAGAGAAGAATTCACAGTTACCTGACATAAGTTGTTGTGGGCTTCCTGCAGTATTAGCTGATGCTGACCCTGATGTCAGGTAATAAATAATTACAATGACACATGTACTTGTAGTACATGTAGTTTCTGGAAATGAATGTTGTTTTGGGTAGGTGAAGATATTTGCAAGGCCTGGAAGTCTTTTAGTCTTGACAAATCCACAGGCGGCCCAAGCTCTCAATGTTATCCTCTTTTTTTCCCTTTTTATGCGAACGTTCAGGCTAACGTGACATATGGCATGTACTATTACATAATGACCGAATTTGACCACGCGAAACATGGCTCCCGCCTTGCAGCATATTTCGAGCGGCGGGCACTCCGGAAATCAGTGTCCGGCCTTGTCTTTCTTTTAGTAGTGGAAACCCACAGAACGATAACTCGCCGAAATCGCGTTAGATCGGCCCGAGGAGCTGGCAAACAACAAAGAATACAACACAGCAACAGGGTAAGTAGATTTTATTCACAAAATATAAGAATAATTGGGTTTTCAAGCAAAGCCGTTGCATTCCCATACAAACCTTTATAAATTCAAACCGTTGTAACACAACACCTCCATATGCTGCAAGGCGGGAGTCATGTTTCGCGTGGTCAAATTCGGTCGTTATGTAATAGTACATGCCATATGTCACGTTAGCCTGAACGTTTGCATGAAAAGGGAAAAAAAAGGATAACATTGAGAGCTTGGGCCGCCTGTGGACAAATCCTTGATTGAGCTGCTTAAAAAAGTACATTGTAGGGTTGGATATTTAAACTCTACATTTCTACAAATGTATATTACAGTGTACTTGGCCTTACAAATTAAAAGTTCTCTGTGTGGGTCTAAGTAATCCACAGCTATTTTGTTCTGGAATCTCCCAACACAACTAGACTTGACTTGTGGTCCAAGCCAGGCTTTTAGCCAGGATTAGAAAAGTGGCTGTCCATCCATTGATATAGGGCCGGCAATCAACAAGATCTGCTATATGTTTATTTATTTTCTCCTGAAAGATGGCTGTCCACAGGACAGCTGGACAGCCACCTGGCTAAAAGCTTGGTCCAAGCCAGCTGTAACATCTCTACTCCAATCGAGACTGCCAAAGATTAATGTTTCATTGACTGTCTTCCCTTATTTTGCCCTGTTGTACAGTTCAGGGTTTGATTCCACAGCAGCTTTGCAGATCACAGAGACACTTGTGACAGGTAAGCTAGAGAAAGAGAACCTAAGAGACAAATGTATGCTGGATAAGTACTAAAGGGGTTTAAGGGGGCAAGCACATGTTCCTCTGAGAATTTGGTGGTATGTCACAATATCCACAGTATCCTGGCCCACCTATGATATTTCATCTCAGTTGTTCTCATTCATAGCCAGTCCTACATGTGGCTGTTTTTCAGCCATCATCTCTGATAATTGACCAAAGAAGATAACTGAAACAGTTCGTTTCATATTGCCATTTGTTGTTGGTTTATACTTGGCTGAGTCTGTTGTTGTTGGTGAGTTTAGTGGTGAGTTTGCTGTTGGTTCTCGCCTTGTTCCAAGGATGTTTCTCTTGGTTCTCCTGTTTTCCTCTCTCCTGAAAAACTGATATTCCCAAATTCCAATTTGACCAGGACAGTGGACCTACATGAAAACCAGCTAAGGCTGATGTACATGTTGTAGCTTTGCCTCTAAATATTGTACATATAATTTATTATTTATTTATTGTTTATGATGCAGAATAGCAGTGTCAATTAAATCTATCATTGTTTAATTCATATTCAATTGTACAGGGCTTAATCCTCCGTCAGAGTTAAATCTCAGACCAGTGTTTGCAAGAATTCCTCCACCACTTTACTCCTGCGAGGATGAGGTATATTTTTAAACTGTTTCTTTGGTTTTGCGGTATGCTAGACACTTTACAATAAATACTTTCATGTACGGTGTAGTATTAGACATGTTAAAATTCAACAAGTTGAACTGGTTCCGCAGTTGGGTTTATAAATTTTTCACCTTCTAACGTCTCTAACGCTCACACATTATTTTGTTGAGCAGTGCTATTCTATGGGGCTTATTAGTGTCCGACCATTAGAACAGTCACGTGAGGAGGGGGAACAATTGTACTGTGTACAAAAGAAATATTCCTGCAAGGGAAATTGCCTGATAAAACATTCATGCACAGCGAGCAACCTAGATTTTCACGCTGGTCTTTCATGCCAGTTCCGGAGCTCCTCCTCCTTGCATTTGGGTTTGAGCATCACAGACACTTTTGTCATTTTGAGCTTGGCTTTCACAGTTGGACAAGTCTGTGAGCAAGCCAGAGAAAGTATTCATGTGAGCCCTCCCTGTTCAGGTTTTGAATCCTTGTACAATTTCGTGTGGGGCTCTAGGGGATTAATCACTTAATTAACTATTGTGCTTTGCTGGTTTGTAGCTCTTGTGGATGAACCCAACAGGAGAGGTGCATGCCGTAGAGTGGGACAGTACAATGTGTGTTACAAACAGCGCTGGTTAGTCAATCGATATTGTTACACTTTCTATAATTGCATTTGCATGTATGCTAGATTATCGGATTGAGGTTTCCATTAGTTGATAGCTGACGACGCTTAAGGCCAAATCAACTACATGTATCTCCTTAAAGAAATCTAGAGCGAATAATCTTATTGTTTTTAATAGAATTCTACCTAAATTTCCGTTAATTAACGAAATCCAATTATTTTGCATAAGCCTTCCCAGAGACGGGATGAAATTAAATTGGCTGAGGTAAATATTTATATGTAGGCTATTATATTTTTAAGGTGCTGAGGTCCGTCGTTTGATGAACAAAGCTTTCAAGGCTACACTGGTGTTGCAACAACAGCAGGTGATCGCTCGTGTAAAGTATTGTGATCGGCTAGTCGCAGCCGCTGCGCCAAAATTCCCCGACTTTCAATTCATGGAGGGTCTTAAAGGTTTTGGGATCTGTCAGGCTGTAAGGTCCTCGTGCAATTTGTGGCATTTAGGCCCTTTTCTGGACACCTTGAATCCGTTTTCCATTAGCTAGGGCAGCAGTGTTTGCTTTCTAACATTATTTAAGCTATTTAGAAACCTAGACCGCCAATCTTTCCTTTTTTGCCTGATTTTCTGGTCAAGAAGACCACGCACTCATACAAAACCTTCTGCCAAACTGTAATAATTGTCTGAGTCATGTGAGGGGTCTTTAATTTCAATGTGTCGGAGCTCTAGAGTAATAACTTTTCGTTTAAATGACAAAACTCAGTGACAGTTTCTCTTACTTAACAGCCGCCATGTTTGTGTCCCTCCGAGGGGCACCAACATGGCGTCTCCATACAAAGCTCTATGAATTTGGGTGAAACTCTTCTCCAAATAACGCGCGAATGAAACACCCCACAGACCTCAATCTTGGCGCGGGTTTTTCGTATGTAACAATCATCTATCATATCCCAGATTCTTGAGTCAATTTATTGAATGGTTACGATTTTTATTTTTGATGGCGTGACAGTGCAAACCAGCAATTGACAGATCGAGTGTGGTAGAATCAAAACCAAACCAGTTACTTTCCTATTAGACTGCTCAGCCAATCAGAAAGTAAACCAAAACCAATCGTGACTCGCTTCTACACGTTTCCCCGCGCTTTGCGCCAGCCACATGTATTTACTCAGAGTTTTGACCGGTTCGTTGGATTGTTTGTGCCCTCTGTGATTGGCCATAGTGATTACGTTGGTTTTGGTTGAGCGATAGAGCGGTTTTCAATTTAGTGTGGTAAAACCAAAACCAAACCAACTACTTACCAATTGGACTACTCAGCTAATCTCAAACCTTAGCAAAAGCAAAACCCAAACCAAAATCCAAACCAAAGTACCTGCCTCATTACTTGCGATACTCAATTGAAAACCGTTTTACTAAGGGTACAAAGCGAATGCAATGAAGCGCAACACGGAGTAATAGGAGTTGTTTGTGTTTTCTTTGCAGCAAGTCTTGAGTGAACTTGAAAAAGATCCAAAGCTTGTATATCATGTGGGACTCACTCCTAACAAGGTAAGGTATAAAGAACGTAAAGCATGCCTAAACTATTAGGTTATGATCAGGAAATTTCAGACTAACGTTGAGTACGGTGCATTTCGATTATATTCCAAAACTGGGATGATAGGAGGCGAGGAAAGAATCACGTGAGCCTTCTCCAAACAAGGTATTGTATCACGTGGGACTGACGCGCAGTGTATCTCATCCATGGAAGGAAATAAATAAATATTTGGGGCAGGGGGGGGGGGGGGGAGGCGGGTCACACCTAGCCTCCAATTGTTTTACTACTGAATTTTTTTAGCAGTACGAGAACAAAGCCTTAAACTGCTCACAAATGAAGGGCAGGTATTGCTGACGAAGCTATAGCTGAAGCACTAAAAAAAAACGCGGAGAATAAAGTGGTGTACGCATGTTCATGTAGAGTTGAAAGTATACTTTAGTGCCCTTCAGTGTGTCTGTTATGCTGATTGTGGAATGCATCGATTTTATTTAAGCCTCATGCCACATCTTCGGATTGTTTCAAAGCCTTTTTCCACGACTGTCTAACTATAGAGCAAAAATACAGAAGGGAATGCAGAACAACGTTACAGTGTTTCCAACATCCTTTTCAAGTCCTGCTGGACCTCGCACACAACGTGCACTTACTAAATCCCATTCACATGTGCGAAGTACATGTATTATTGGCACTGGCATATAAACAGTATTTACATGTATGTTTTAATTTTCAGCTCCCTGACCTAGTGGAGAATAATCCGTTACTTGCCATTGAAGTTTTGCTGAAGTTGATGCAGTCAAATCAGATAACAGAGTGAGTAGTAATCAGATTCAGACTTCTCCGAAGTCAACCTTCTTCTCCGAAGTCAGTCAAGTTAGGAGAATATAGCACATTATCTCTTTAGAAAAAAGTCTTTAAAAGAAGGTCCCCCATGGAGAATAAAAGATAATGCATGCATGCAAAACAGTTGGGTGAATTTCAGTTATCTGTCATCAGCCAACTGATTACAGACAAGTAGAAACTCTTTAAGCTACTTTGGCTACTGATCACTGACTAGTGTTTCGATGTAAAGATGGAAAGCAAACCCAGAACTATAAACTTTGAGGGTTTGCCTTCCGAGAGCTGATTAGCCAGCATAAAAGCCTGGGTCCGGTTGTTCGAAAGCCGATTAACGCTAATCCAGGATTAAAAGTTAATCAGAGTTCTAATTTCTCTTGAATAAAATTGTTTTCACTGTCCATGTTTCCTGGAGTTTGACATTATTCAAAGCCAAAATTGAAGGACAAAAAATCTAAACATAAACCTTCACTGAAAAGTTACAAAATTGAAATAAACATTTACGCTAATCCTGGATTAGCTTAATAGTGCTTTCAACAACCCGGCCCTGGTCACTGGTGGAGTACGCATAATGCGTTATGGAAGATAAAATATCGTAATCGTCCACTCGCCAATGGGGTTTTTCACAGCCAAATGAGGAAACAAACAGTGAAACAAATATAGCCAATAAACACAATGTCGTTAAAAGTCCCAATTGGTCAGAGGGACACCAGTTGGCTATTTACAAAGCGTAACGTAGGAATTGAACTCGGGGCCACCGAGGGACCACTGAGGATCCACACCGTTTTCCTCCGTTTTATGGAAATCGGTCAGATTTTTCAGAATGTACTCAGAAAACCCAAAAGTGGACTTTAGGGATTAAAAAATCCAGAACTTTTCGTAAGGGAGCATGGCCCTGGACCCCTCTAGAAGGCACGAGTTTGTTGTTTCGGAAATCAGTCACCAGTCATCCCAGATCTACGCCTGCAGCTAGTGGTAAGGGTGGAGGGGTTGGACTCGGGACCTCCGGATCTAAACCATTCGGCCACGCTGCCTCTAATATGTCGAAAATGAGAAAGTAATTTTGAGTCCTGGCCCGGGTTGTTCGAAAGGTAGATTACACTATCCACCGGATAAACCATTATCCAGTGGATAGCGTGGTCTGTTTTTTCAACTTAAATCCACCGGGCTCAGTTCGGTACGTGCCTTTTGGATTTGTTTACCTGTCAATGATGTATTTTCTTGTCATCTGGCAGGTATTTTTCAGTCTTAGTAAACATGGAAATGTCACTGCATTCTATGGAGGTTGTCAACAGGCTAACAACGGTAAGTTTTATAGAAATGCGGTGCTGTGAATGATAATGTACCTTGAAGGCTTTTGTGTCTTGCATATTAACAAGTAACTGAGAACATCTAATCTTCGAAATGGGCTTACAAAATCACGAAAACTTATAGATCTACTTTCCATCTTGCGACTATTTAGGCGCACCAATACGTTCTGTTTTGACCAGTTTGAGTGCGAGAAAGCCAATCAGATACAAGTGAATGGATATCAACTAAGTGCGATCAGTGAGCCAATCAAACTCAAGTGTTTGGAATTTTGGAAATTGTTATGAAGCCAATCAAATATAGGTGTTGTTAAGGGAAGCCTACTAAAACTATGTGCGATGTGATTTGCTTGTGCAAAAGGAAATATTAATTTAAAAAATCTGGCTGGTCACTTACTTGAGATCGACGACCACGAAATGTATAACAAACTAAAACTAATGTTTCTTTGTTTTAGGCTGTAGATCTTCCGCAGGAGTTCGTTCATCTTTACATCTCAAACTGTATCTCGACCTGTGAAAATATCAAAGACAAATACATGCAGAACAGACTTGTCAGACTGGTACGAGCTACTGTTACTTAACTGGGTAGAAATAATTAGATGGTTCAGCTATGTATTTCATTAAAGGACCTCCTGTTGAAAATGATTGAACATGGAAAGCAGTCTCAAAAAGAAATGCTGCAAGAGTGTATTTGGTAACAAATCACAGTAATGACTGTCCAACGTGAACGTATGGACGTCATGTTTATCTGCATTGTTATTTCTGCTTCCAATCTGGTAAAGGGTAGTCAGACTTATTACGCACCAATACCTTGGCATTTATCGGCAAGTACTGTTCCGTGGGGGAAGGGGCGGGGGGGGGGGGGGTTGCGTTGGCCTAATGGTTAGCGCGCTGGACTCTGGACCAAGTGATCCTGGCTCCAGCCCTGGCTGGGGACATTGTGTTGTGTTCTTGGACAGGACACTCTACTCAGGGCCCCTCCCCACCGAGCTCCACCCAGGTGTATTGATATGTATCAGTGAATTTTATGGCAGCCTGATAGAATACTAGAGAGTAGCCTCTGATGGACAAGCATCCCATTCAAGGGGGGGGGGGGGGTAGTGATACTCCTAATCGTTACATGCTACAGACACGAGAGTTACACTTCGAGAGCTATAAGCCAGTTGAGCTTAAGAGGCTTTCCTTTTTACTACTCGGTACTATTCTTCAAATTCAAAGCTAACTTAAATTAAATAAAGTACTAAGGTCCATGTGATATTGATTATTACTCGATTTAGGTGTCAGTGTAGAATTGTGGCTCGTGTAATTACGATTCTTCACGTTTCGCTTTTCAAATTTCTATTTCTGCGACCTTTTAGTTTAGCCTTAAAAAAAGCGTATTTAGTTTCTGTGTTAAAAAAATCTTCATGCAAGTGTTATAGAACAAGGAATTTTTTTGATTTTGTCTCTATCCAGACTGACATGTTATTTGTTGATCTTTAGGTCTGTGTTTTTCTTCAGTCTCTCATTCGTAACAAAATTATAGATGTTAAGGTAGGTATATATTATGGAAGCTAACAGTAGTTCAGTTCTTTTGTTATTCATTAGTGGTTTAATTGGCATATGTTCATTTTTAGCGTAAATCTACAAGCGTTCTGTTACGAATGCTCCTTCACGTCATCGGTGATCAATTACTTGGCACGGAATCTATTTGTTAAGTAGATAGCGAGTAGCCTTGCAGTGTGCGGTTGGTAACAAAATGGCGGCCGCTTCTTTGCGTTTCAGAAGTGTCTGTAAAGAGGATTTAGATAAAGTTTTGAACGACTGGAAGATTTATACGAAAACGATTATTCACGATCGATTTCTATGCGTCATGGTTGTTGACTCGGGTTGCACCCCCGCCAACGTTCACGCGATAATCCCATTCAGGCGAGGTTCCGATTGTTTACCAAAGTTTCACGCAGAACTTAAGTGGCACATATTGTCCAATAATTGGAAACGAAACTTAGCGGGATTGCCAAACTGCACTTGACCCATAGACTTTCCCGGTTTGGCAATCGTGAGAATTTTCATGATCCAATTATAGTCGTGTAGTTGGGTTCCAAAAATATCGAGAATTAAAAGGGACCTTGGCAGACGACTAATAAAATACTTAAATAGTTTCTAAATAAGACAGCAGGTATGAAAATACGTGCTTGAGTAAAGTAAATAATTGGATACTTGATTCAATGGGATTTAAGGCGTGCAATAAATTCCTGCTGAGTGCTAATCCTATAGTAAAATCTGCTCAAGGCAAAGAGAAATCTTGGCAATGAGTTTTACGCCCAGCACTTTCAAAGTGACGTTCCCTATTCACCGATTGAACCTCGATGGTCGAGGCAGTGAAGCTGGAAATGTACAGCCTTACTGCTAATCGCGCGCAACACGTGTCCGTATTGTTCTGCTTGTGGTTTAAAAAGAGCGCAAGATCAACGTGATAAGACTCACGTTGCCTTGCTTGACTTGCGCTATTTTAGCGCTAGATGAACACGATGAGGTTCACACTCCGGTGCTTGACTCCCGCTACACCCAAAACCCTCAAAACCACTGCAGTGAGTGATAGTTTTTTGATTTGTTCCAGGACCTTTTTATTGAAGTTCAAGCGTTCTGTATTGAGTTCAGCCGGATACGAGAAGCAGCTGGCTTGTTCCGACTCCTTAAGACGCTGGACAGCGGAGAGGCGAGTCCCGCGGCTATCAAGTAAACGGAGTCACGCTGAGAAGAAACTATCCACACGGGAGACGTCCTTCAATTGAAAACAAGAGTAGACGATTTGTCCGGTGCTAATTGACATTTTTTGAAAAATGTTTCGAGAAGCTACTTCATCACACAACAGATGCAGCGGTTCCGTGCTTTAGTGTCACTTACATACTAAGTCAAGAGTGAATGAAGGGTAAGGGAGATAATCCTTGGGATAATCTCCCTCATTGGCCTTATTCCCAAGGTAATCCCTCTCAAGTCATTTGTAGATCACTTCCGGTTTCTAAAATCTCAGGAGGGTCTAGAAATAGACAATGTGACAGAAATTTTGGTCACGTGGACATCCTAAGTGGCTTTACTCGCATTTTACCCTTCACGAAAACATCCACGCAACATCCGTGGTGACATTATTCGCGGTAGAAGTGGCTAACATCTCTAAAGATTACTGAGGAATAAGGTCCATATGAGGGATTTTAAAACTCTCTTTTCCTCATACTCTCTTGACAGACTGGTTTAAAACACGGCGGAGAATAATGGAAAATGTTAGAAAGCACTCTAGTAGCAGACTTGTTTTCTACGTTTGGAAATAATCAGCGTATCTTACTCGGCGTATCTAATCGAACAAAATCGAACCAAAATTCAATCGCACCCAATCGAACACCAATCGCTCGATTGAATTCGGCAATCGAACAAAATCGAACATCTCTTTTGCTGTGAGTTCGATTATCGAACCAATGGAACAAAATCGAACGCAACCGAACTCAATCGGATTCGATTTTGTTGGGAATCCATTTCTAATTATAAGTAAATCGCGCAGGAGTAATCATAATCAACCTTTATTGAATGGGATTAAAAGAAAAACGTTTAAGTATCAAACTGAATGTCAGTGTTCGGTTATGCACTGTACAAGAAAACAAGAGTACGACTGTGGACCGTTCGGTAATCGAACGGTCGATTTTGTTCGATTGTCGACCGTTCGATTTTGTTCGATTGACCAAATTTTAGTGTGAGTTCGATTATGTTCGATCGAACACCAATCGTTCGATTGGGTTCGATTACCAAGCGTTCGATTAGGTACGGCGGGATCTTATTAGAGCATAGCACACGACGCTGGTTTCTCTGCATGCTTTATGACACAGATCTGTACACGTGAAACAATAAAACATGGTTTTCCGTGTCTAATACCCTGATAAGAGCTTAAAGAAAAATTGTGACGGCGGCTAACATATCTCGTTTTATTTTTTCGAAGAGGGCGCGATATCTAATCTTGAAATCTGATTGGTTCTTATTGCGGTCCGGATTTCTCTATCTCTAGCCGCGGTCAGGGTAACGCTCCCGTGAGGTTTCGTCCTTTTTGTTTTAAGAGAGAGAAAGAGGAAAAAATAAATACGGTATTTGCTCAAGGTAAGTCAGTGAAAAAACTGTGACCTCGGACGCGTTTAAGACCTCGGTCACAGATTTACACGATACAGACCTCCCAGCCGGCAAATAACATATATGTAATAAGTATGTCCGGGAGGTTGCTATAAACTTGCTTTAAACTTGCTTTAAGCTTGCTTTATTACCATACAATAGGAAAAAAGAAGTTAATCCTGGCGAGAGCAAAGAAATATCAACCGTTAGTAAACTTAAGGCAAATCAACTCAATGTAAACCCCACTAGGTTACGAGACTACACGCGGCGGCTTAGTCGAGATGAGTTGCTCCTCCCATGCGCTCAATGGTGACGTATTCTTGGGAAGGGAGGGGTGGGGGAGGGGGAGACGACACGAGTTGACACAAAAACCGACGAACTATGAACCGACCAACATCAATAACGAAGAAACTTCCATTTACTTTGTCAAAATTAATATCACTCTCTCTTAGCTTTGTTCATGGAAACAAAAAAAGAAACCGTTTCAGGTCGAAGCAGTGGGTATAAATATTTTCATTCAAAGTGTATGAACTGAGAACGAAAAACACGAGTGAAAACAGGATTTAATAACATGCAGCCCGTTATGTGCGTTTTCCTCCGAAGTGTGAGTTTTTCACAGCCTAATGTAAACCATCCCAAGGTAAGACGTTGGTGCTTGTGTATGTGCGGAGCTCAACAGCTAAACCACATATCCTGAGGATTTCATAAAGATTGATAGCACAAGTAGGCGGGCGAATCTTCTTAAAGAACTTGAAAAAGAAAACAAAACAAAACAAAAGCTGATTCTGAGAAGTTAAGTCTTAAAAAAAAACCGCTGCACCTGTTCTATTTGCTCAATAACATTGAGTTGTTCTGTTTGCCATTGCATTTCTCTTATCTTCTTCCTTCCTCCGTCTTGATTATTCCTAATTTTTTTTAGGCCCATTTTCCTTTGTAAGGCTGCCTTGGCAGCTAAATTAATAAAATTGTGCCATTCATTGAAATATTTGCAAATGCATTTTTTTTTTCATTTTGAGCGGAACACGTTCGTCAAGAAAGACGTGTCGTGCAAGAGATAACCTGTACCCATTTTGTTTCCGAGAATTTTTTTATAAACATTGCTGGCTTTTTTGTAATTTTCACAGTACGAAGAGGTTTTACTGACTGTCAAACTTATAAGGATTTATTTTTGTAGGAAATGTTACAATACTGTAATATTGTACCGTCGCTCTCTCGGGCGCGTTTGTCATACCGGCGTCTAAACATGGTTCTAGATTCTCCGCTGTTTGCGCTCCAGGAAGTAAAATGCTTTATCAGAACTCAAGTTAGCAGTTGATCTCTGAAACTTCAGTTTTTCAGTGAAAGTTCTGTCCAGTCGCTTTTAGTTTTCCATACATTTGTCTACGACTTTTTTGCCGCGAAGTGGCGCGAACTTGTGAGCCGCCTACAAGTTCCCGAAAAAAAAAAAAAAAATGAATGGAAAATAGAAAACGCTACTGGACTCTATCTAGGGCAGCTACATCTCTCAAAATAATTTGGTCAATGCAATCCTTTGTCCAGTATCTTAACTTTTCCATTCATAAATTTTTCAAAATTCAATTTTTAAGAAAATTATTTGTCATCCGATATCCCAAATAAATATTGTAATTTCTGTCGCTGTTGCCTACCCGTCGAGATGGCTTTCAAAACCGTGATAAGGTCTATATCGGAACCATGAAAGACCACATTTTATTATTTTTTGCAAATTGTATGCAAAACTGGTACAACGCGAGCTAAGAAACTTAATTTGTCAATTTTTTTTTTCCACAAAACTCAGCCATAGTGTCTCCAAGTAGTTCTTCACGCATTTTCATGGCTTACTGGAATTACTGTAAGGCCGGTTCAACTGGGTTCAACTATTCCTTGCGTGTCGGGGTAAGTTGCAGGAGGTAAAAGTTTGCCAGTTTAGCTTCTAAAAGTGAAAACCCAAGAAACAAGTTTTAATTGCCCGCATTCAACGTGCATCATATTGACTTTAATAATTGCTGCAATGTGGAAGTGTTTGTGGTCAAAGTGGTTTGTTATTTTTAGAGAGCGTGGTTTTAACGCAAACCACGTTTTAAACAAAACAGGGCTGATATTAGTGTGCTTTTTGAAGTGATGTCCACACTTACGAAACAAAATTGAAAAAACATGTTTTTATAAACACGGGACTGATTTTTCGCAATATTGGTTAGTGTCTACTGACCATCAAAATGAGCTGTGAAGCGTTTGGATCTCAAATAAATATACGTTTATGGATATTCTGATTCCAAATTTGCACTGAGATTCATGTGGGTTTTTCTCTGTCCCTCCGACGAATGAATGAAACATTACCCGCTTATTAACCTGCTACCAGGCAGGTATTACTCTTTCAAGGAGCAGATTTTAAGATACAGAGGAGATCAGAATAAAGAAGTCGTTAAACCTCGTTAATTTGTAGCCTTTGTGCCGGAATTCACAAGTCAGCAAGAGTCTTTTTCAACTCAGTCATTCCAATTCTGCACCGTTCTTAACAGATTACAACTGGTTTCAGCAGAACCGAGTAAAACATCAAACTTATTTTTATATCCGTTATTGTTATCGTGAAAATAATCTATTGACACTGAAAGTAAATAATGTTAGTTAGCTTTTATTAGGCCTTTTAAGCTAATAAGGCCCAGGAAATAAAATAGACTACGAGGTTAGCTAAATTTACTTGCGCAATATATAGAAATATATTTTATTTTGATTGCGCAAATATAGCGCCGAGAAATTATCAAAGATAAACGAAAAAGGAGAGACAATGAGATGTCAACTTTTCCATTTTAATTTTTGAGATCGCTAATGGCGAACATAGGACTTCTAAGAAGTTTAATGACACGGCTTAGGAAAATGATTTTAATGCCGGCAAACTTTGCTCTTGAAGTGTGAATTCTCGGCAGCTTAATGTAAACCATACGTCACAACGAAAGTGATTCTTAGAAAATGCGAAAGCTCAAATGTCTTTTAAGACGAAAACAAGAAGTTATGATAATTGCCTAAACGAAATAACGTAAGTAGAGATGTCAGTACTAATTCGTACAGCGTAGTTGTTTGACCAGATTTACGTGTAAGGCTAAAGGAAATATTTTTCCAGTGGAAAATTCAGCAGCTCAAATCACGGAATTGCAAACTGATTTAGGCTATATTTTACTAAAAGTAGCATAGTCCCAAAATATGCCCCGAAAAACGTCAAATCGGGTGTTTTTCTAGACTGAAACAGGTATTTACAATTTTAATAACACCGGGAAATTGTACTATTCACCATGTCTTTGTTAGGATGATAACGGGCAAATCGTCCCACATGGGTAAGATGACAATATTTCACCTAGAGCTAGTTCGATTTTCCACTGGCCGAGTGACACTCGCACCTCAGTCTGTCAGTAGAAGGGACTCAGAGCAAGCGACACTCGACCGTCTCTGAATCTGATCGTTTGCTAGTAATAATTGGTCGAAGACAGGAATATAGACTCACAGGCTATGACTGTCACTGTTTTTATCGATTGGTAAATTGTGAGAGCAGATCCTAACCGGCGTGCGACAGACGGTTTTGACCACTTGATTAATAAAGGGGAGAGATTGGTTAGAATCAGTGGGTTTCCCACTGCTTTCTCTTCGGGTCCTACAGGCTTTCCGTGCAGATTCCCTCGGCAAACTTGATCAACGATTCTCCAAAATTGAAATAAACCATGGAATTTGACAGTGGCTGACAAACACAAAGCTGAAAAGATAGAAGTGTGGGGCTTCTTTTTCCCGCGGGACAAGATAAGAATACAGAACCGCAAGACCGAGAGAATTACACCAAGCATTTCTAAAAACCCTCTGGTCAAGATACGTTTTAAGCGGTTAAAGCCTCAAACCACTACAAGTGCAAAACTGACAAAACTAAGGAGTAGATATATTTATTATTTAGAGCTTGGATCTGTTCGGAAACTAGTAATTACAAATGCAAATACACTTAAGCGCCCGCTTGAGCGCAACCTGCCAAAGCAGTTGTGTTACACAATGTTTCTATTCGAGCGTACTTTCCGGTATAAACAAGTTCACTTCCGTTTCCAAGTCCCGGATGAAAAACTTCTAATAAATCCTAAATAACCTGAAATCATAAACTGACCCGCACAGACCTAATTGAATCGCGATTGTCAGTGATGAGTAGGACTTTAGTGCGTTGAAATGCTTCCCGACCAACGGATTTTTCCTCTGTGGATAACGTACTCTTGCCTGGAAACAATGGTTTAAACATTCCTCCGCACTAAGCATGGGATGAAATGAAAGATAACAACCCGTTGGCGATCCCGACAGCATGGTGGCGATTCGAAGAGTCAAGCGCTTGATTCAGCTTTCGGTTCTAGCTGTTTTGCTCGTCACGTTACTATTGTTTCTTCAGTGGAACGAAATATCAGACTCGGAGAAGTTCAATCCCGTCAAAAGAGGTATAGAGAATCAATTTAAAACGTTAATTTCACCCGTGACTAAATTTTGTAGGTTCGTCACTTATTGTTGTTGATTCTTGTGATATTTCGCCCGCATATCGCGATTTAAAAGTTTTTCACTCGGATAAAACAAAAGAAAGTGATATGTTCTTTTCGTGTTTTCTTCTCATTCTTGTATTTTTAAGGGAAGACGTCCTTGGATGTGGAGTATCGAGGTCTTACGGACCCCGAGCGAGAATTTGACGTGAATGAAATATTGAAGGTAAACAAGGATCTATTGTGGTACACAAGTTCGTGTCAAAAGAACTCGTCCGGTTATGTACCCTGAATGATATAAAGCAAGACTTAACTAATATTGATTCACTTCCCGTTCATAATTGCTCAAATAATGTCTAGTAAACGATGCTTTCTTAAACAAGACAATGAAATGTCATTTTCGGAACACGTTTATTGATTCATGTCATCTGCTCTATTACTGTCAAATTCCAACGTTCAATGCTTCTAGTCGGAGTTTGTAGACATCAGTTTGTCTCGCGAAGCAATCGATTTGAAAATATATATATATTTCTAAACCTTTTCAAGAAACCTTTTCATGTACATGACGAAAGTATCTGCTGTTTTTAGAGAAAGATGTAAAAAATTACTTTCATTCCGACAACCGCAAGGCACTTTCAGCTGCCGCATGTAGAGGAATGTTTGAAGATTTTCCTCGCAATAACAACCAGTATTTCCTTCCCGATCCCTTACATAAAGCTTTCTTATGATTGACAAAGTGGAGTACCAGATATGGCAAGCTGTTTATCTTGTTTCGAGCCACGCTCTATGGCGTCCTAAACACAATTATATTTTTTTTTCCATGTTTGATCGACATCCCGGACGCTTTCGACCTCGACTAATGTTTGTTTCATTTCAATTTCATATTTGTGTAAGAGCTTCAGATGTCACGCCAAGTTCGCGTGTTCAGCGAAAACTAATTGGACGCATATTTTGCAGAAATGTAGAGATAAATAACTTGCCTTACGAAGACTCTCTTTTTTAGTTCGTGCATGATCTACCATTAAATCAAATATTTGTATATCTTCCTGCGGTTTTCATATTAATCCGTACCCATATACAAATGTATCGTAGTTTAGTATTATTTCTTGCTCTTGCAAATTTAATTCGTGTCTCTATTGTGGCGTCAAGACTGCATTTTCTTTATCGCCAAACTATTTTGTTCCATTAGCTAGGCTGATTGCACTTTCTCCTCTCGCTTATTTTGGTGGAAAATTAAAATACATGTCGGTGGAATTATTTTGTTTTAAATACTTTTTAAACTTAAGTAATTAAAATTATTTGCAGATTAAGACAAATGTAATTAAAAATTCATTACAATTGGTCACTATTACGAAAAGCAAAATAGTTTTTTAAAATCATTTTTCTTTCACTTAAATTGCCCAAACATTTTTGTTGAAATGTCACATGTTGTCTATAATCTGATAAGGTTTTTATCAGATTGTCTTGCATGACTGGGTAAGGTGGAAATCATTTCTCATAATTGGATGTAGGTGGTGTCTAGAAAAAGTTTTTAAAGATTGGTTTTCATGGAATAACAGGCTGGTCACATATATCTGATAAGATTAAATTTTGTTTGAAAGTATTTTATTATTTTGTGGCAAGCATTTTTTGCAAATATTAAGAATTTATTGGGCTATCGACTCAAGTTTTTTGGCAAAAAAATAATTTTTTGTAACTGAAAAACTCTTCCTGCCAACCAGTATTTTGCTTTTCTTCATGCATTTCAAGAAGTGAAAATGCAGTTAAGTTACATGTACTTAATGGAAAGCTTTTAACTATATTTTTGTCCTGTAGTGTTTTTAACCTCTAAAATATATTAGCATGATTTCTATAGCTCAGCCTGTCAATTAACCTGACTCTTTTGCCAATTAGGAGGTTTTGCTTTATGGACAGCGGACAACCATAAATTGTCTGTCTCAACCTTCTAGAGTTTTCTAATGTCAGATCATACCTGTCAGGATGGCTGAGTGAAGAGATAGTAACTGTAATGGTTGCTGAACAATCTAGAATTTGGAAAATCTCCCAGTGGTAGATCTACGGTGGCTGTCCAGGGATCCCGGCCCCCTATTTTGTTGATTTCAAAAACAAAATGTAAGTCCATTTGAGCCTGAAAATTTTTCACTGTACCCATCCTCCATTGTGTCTTTTCGAGCAAAGTCTGCATTAGGCTGAAGTGCATTTTACCATTGTACACTCCACCATTCCCAGGATAGGATCTACATTAGTCCTTTGTAGGGTTACCCCCTGACATTAAGCTCTGTGGCGCCTGTGTGGAGAGACATAATATGAGACCCTAGAACAAAATGTAACGACCCCAGCCATGGCTCAAACTTGGACTACTTGATGGGGAGATTGTATTCATTAAGTTTGTTGGCTTTGGTTTTTTCCCAGGATATACAGGGAAACAATGATGCAGGTAAATACAGAGCAGAAGACTGGAAAACAGCATTTAGTGAAAAAGCCAAGCATCAAGTTGAGAAAAAAAACAATTTCCATGGTGAGTGTTTGTTTCAAAGCTCACTCAATTGAGTAACAGGTTATGTACTTGTTGCTGTAATTTTGTATATATACTGTACGTGGGTAATGAGCATTTTCAAGTACACGGTAGGACGTACCTGACTATTGGTTTTGTACAAATACACATGCATGGCTTCTCTGCTGTGTGAGCAATGATTTACCTCAGTCATCGCTCATTGTTCAAGCAATAGGGAACAAATTTTTCCCTCTCCCCCTTTCCCATTTGTGCAACTTTGGATCAACATAAGATCTTACTCAGCATTTTATTTTCTCTTCCTGTCACTGTTTAATTCTTGTTTGAAGGCAAATGGAAAGAGACTGCAGTTAGAGAAAAGATGGACCATGTAGAGAAGAGGAAACTGAAACAGTTAATGCCAAATGAAAGCCAAACATTAAACATCACTACTTCCAGTACCACGACTCACGACAATGCGACAATTCAAGTATTGACCACCTTGCCGACTGCAGCTGCAGTCAACAACAAGAAAAAAGGATCACCAAGACCTACTGCACAAGGACATGAAAAAGAATCACACACCCTTTATGATCACCACATTCAAAACAACCTTACCAGGAAAAGATTTCCATGGACAAAAGAGGTGATTTATATATTTTTCAGAGCTCTCACTCATGTAGATCTAATTCTAGAGTACAAGGGTGTGTGTTGGGGGGGGGGGGTTTGGTGGCTAGAAAAAGTGTGTGGGGGAGGGTAGGGAGAGAAGGAGTTAAGGTCACTTCGACTTGGTACTGAGGTGCCGCTAAATGTCAGTTTGTCATTTGCATTTTACCTCTTTAGTTACCGGAGTCCAAGTAGCTCAAGAGTTATTTCATTTGGAATGGCAATAAGCGGTGGACTTAAGTTTGTAACAAGGAAAGAATCATTTCAATGTAAATTGGTATTCACTTAGCTGTCAATCTACGGGTTCGTATTCCCCTTACATGTACTTCTACTAAATTCTTGATACCATATCTCTCTAGATGCTTGGAGGTCTAAACGTTCACATATGGCAGGCCTGGTGTGGAAGTACAATTCATGACCTGCGAAGAAACAGATTCTTCCCTTTGTACCCGGATGTTCGCCTGACCATAAAGAAATTCTTCCTTCGTCATATGGAAACTGACTACGGACAAAGAATATTTGGCTACATTCTTCCCCCTGTCTCAGGTATTACACACTTGCTAAGTAGAACTTGCCGAGTTACAAAAGGCATCCGTGCGTTTTAATAGCGATATGCTAAAGCTTATAACGTTTAGGTAATGGGAAGTTTAAAGACAACGGGTTCATTCTTTTAGCTGCCGCCTCGATAGATCTTGATAGCCAGCGAACACAGACGGATTTTCGGCTTTTGTTTCACGCCGCCGAAATATAGTTTTCAGTATTTTTCGGCGGCGTGAAACGAAAACCGGAAATCCGTCTGTGTTCGCAGGCTACTGCCTTGTCGGAAGATCAAGAAAAAATACATATAATCCACTTTCGAAAGATCAAAGAAAATTTGGCGGTATGTTAAACCAGAAAACCAGAAACCTCACTTGACAAATAGACTTTCAAGAGAAGACGATTGCGAAACTGCTTCTGCTCCCGAACTGCGGAGTAGAGAACCAAATCATTCCCATGATTCCACTGACTCGTAGACAGGTACGTCTCACAGAGCAGCTTTCATACACCAGTCTTTTTCGATGTTTCGGTGCAGAGAGGATGTAATAATGTTTGATATACATGTACTTAGCAGACTTTAAGAAAACAAATCAGTACATTGCCGTTTTATGCAACATGAAGTTTTGGCGGGGAACATGGAGCAGTTCGACGTGAGAATTAAGCAGCTCGACATGTACTATGGCGGGAAAACACCGCAGAACGCGTACGATTAACAAATTGACGTCACTTTTTCATGCGTCTGCCCTGTTATTGATGTTGAATTTCTTCATGGCATTGTCAAAGTAGCTGTGGATCTACGAGGCGATAGCCGAGTGGATCCGCAGACTACTTTGACAATGTCATGACGAAATTCATTGTCAATAACAGGACAGACGTATGAAAAACTGACGTCAACAATAGCATAACAAATTGTCAAATTGTCCTCTCTTGCTCGTTGACGCATCGCATAAATTATAAATTCATGTGTCTGTCCGCACATTGACGATGAAAATTAGCCAATGAGCGCGCGAGAACTTCTGCAGTTATCGTAAGAAAAGGTTTTACTAGTACAACGTTCGTGTGTTGAAATTCCCTATCGCGCTGTAAAAATTGTTTCCTTTATCTTTTATCTAGCCAAAGCATTCTATCGGTCGACTTGCAAGGTGTTTTACTCTGTGATCAAATTTGTTATAAATGGCCTCCGTATTTATAATTCTTAATAGTTTATGTTATATTTGATTTATCTGTTTATTTATTTGCAGTGTCCCCAATTCGCACATTTAACAGTGCTAAATACATTTGACACTTAAAGGAGAAAGGAGGACGAAAACCCAATTTTTAAAAAGTCGTTCTTACGAAAGCACATGACACGTCGCAATCAAATCGCTATGTTTTAGGATGTGAACTTACCTTTGAACCTGATTGTAACAGCAAAAAGCTCCGTACCAGAACAATTTGAATGTCGGCCATTTTGGAAGCCATGTGGAAGGCTTGGGCGCATAGCATGACGTCACTGTGCAAACGGGAAAAATGCGCGAATTTCAAGTACTACGTTTTAACTGAGATTGTCGTCAAATCGAATTATATCTAGCACTGTTTGTAGAGCTTGAAATGTTACGTTTATGTATAATCGAATCTTATGTTGGAGGATTAACCGAGCTCAACGAAACGTTCGAAATAAATCTCACAGCTAGCAAATCATTTGTGACCATTTGTGTACATGGCGCTTTCATGTTATTTAGTTCTCTTGGTACTCTCATTCCTTGACATAAACCCACGATAGTGGTCTCTAGGACTTTCCTTTGTAAACAAATCGTTTGAAAGCGGGGGAGCTGTGTTATACATCTAGGAGTTGGTTGATCTGCCTCTATGTCTGAACCAAAATAATATAAACAAGTTATATCGCAACCATTTCGCTGTCATTTGAGCCTGCCACGCACGCCACGACAAAATACGAAATAAATAATTTAAATCAAACAACACTTTTTCCTACCGAGTCCATGGCTGTTTATTAGCTTCCTAGTGCCAAAATAATTAACATCTGCTGAATACAAAAGTACTATTCACCTGAAATTTTATTATATGTACGGCTTCCTCGATCTCCTTGCAGCGTAAACATTCTTTCTCTTATTGCACTTCCCAGTTCACACGACACTCGCATACACACCACGATGTATTTCCTCTTCAGCTCTCATCTCGACTCTCGTGAACATCGTCTTCCTCTGACTTCGAACTGCCTCGCATAGGTTCAAAAGAAAAAGGCTCGATCTCAGCCATAATCTAAGCTAAATGCAGTTTCGACACAAGATTCTTCACAAATTTTGTTGACATGAAATGCATGTGCGCAGTGATGTCATAACATGGCGGCGGGCATTCCTTTTATGGAATTAATCGGAAGGAAAGATGTCCAAAATGGCGGACGTTCAAATTGAAAAATGACGATTGCTTTTGGACTCTTTTCGTCACTTTCGAAGGGCAAAATTCACTTTTTCTTGCATTTTACTCCAAATCTAAGCTATTGCAATAGTGTTAAGCTCCCATGTAAAATACGACTCCTAGCCTTCCGTTCTCCTTTAAATAAAGTTCTTCTTCTTCTTCTTCTTCTTCTTCTTCTTCTTCTTCTTCTGCTTCTGCTTCTGCTTCTGCTTCTTCTTCTGCTTCTTCTTCTGCTTCTTCTTCTGCTTCTTCTTCTGCTTCTTCTTCTGCTTCTTCTTCTGCTTCTTCTTCTGCTTCTTCTTCTGCTTCTTCTTCTTCTTCTTCTTTAGAATAATCACTAATTTTTCTTTTTTATATATTTTTATTTCTTCAGGAAAATACACTTTCGCTATATCTTCAGATGACAGTTCTGAACTCTGGTTAAGCTCAGATGAAAATCCTTCGAAAGTCAAACTCATTGCTTGGGTTGGAAATCGCACTCTTCTCAGTGGCACGTTTAAAACTAAAATCGGGCAGTTTACAAAGTACAAAACTCAGCTCTCCCGTCCTGTTTTCCTTCATAAAGGACAAAAATACTTCATTGAAGCGTTGCATAAACAGGCCAACCTACAAGATCACATCTTGGTCGGATGGAAAATTCCAGGTTTGAATCATTTCAGACACTTGTCTGGTTCCTCAATCTCGGCAGTTATCGACGACGTCAAAGCCCCAAAAGATGTAACTGAGTATGCTGAATTTATACCGCAGGACCTTCCAAGTCATTCTCATTACAGAACTTCGAGAGTTACACTTGACCCGAATTTTTTCAGAGTTGGATCGGACGACTTGCGTGACAAGGCGCACATGGCGAAGTTAGTGGACGAGCGTGACATCGAGAAGATATTCCCTAGTTGTCCGTACAGTCCTAGTTATTTAGTGGACTTCAAACTGAGGCGTTATGATGGCGTGAAGCTAATTCACGATACTGCGCTTTATCCGAATGATTATTCTGATCTGATGCACATGAAACAATACGACCAATGCGTGCGACGAAGGGTCAAGGACTCACATGGCAGCCAAGTTGGTTCTCTTCCACCTAAACTGAAGTCGAATCGAAGTCTCTACGAGAATGGAAGCATCGCTGTATTTCGTGACGGTAAAGCGTTTTTACCGTTGTCGTTCGCGAAAAGTGCGGAGGAAAGAGAGCAAGCGGAAGAACAGTTGCTTGAAACGCAAATGGACTTGAGGGATATTAAGAGACTGAGTCAAGAAGTTGAAGATTCCACTCAGTCATCAAAGGAAGCTCATCCTACCAAGCAGGCGCATTCTTCACCAAACCATAACCAAGAAAAAATGTTTGAAATGAAGAAAAAAGCGAAGCGGAAAAAGACGATCACAGCTTCTAATAAAAGAACGAAAAGGAGCTCTTCAAAGAAGGAAGAGTCCCCTGAGAAAAGTAAGGACAGGAAAGGGAGAGATAAAGGCAGGAATAGCAGGCCTCCACAGGCTTTACCAGTTGGATCAAAACGGGAAGATGTACGTGACATCGAAACAGCTGCGCCTGGTAGATCACATGATCAAGCATCACGTGATTTGACGACAATCCAGTCAAATCGAGAAGATAGTTCAATAGGAACTCGGCGTAAACTGTTGACCATCGATACTAATAGCACTGTGGTACGCGCACCCAATCGTGGTATCGCATCAAATGGGGTCAATCCTGCGGGGTCGTCCCGCAATACTCTTGCAGTGAGCAGAATCGACGACAACCTTGAGCCGAGCAGGCGTCATAATTTCTTTGGATATGGCTTGTTCAATGCGCACCTAGAGAGAGGACAGAACTCGAGCTATAGCAACTCACAGCAACACGGAGGACGCATCCAGTTTTACCCCGTTGATAAGCAAGACGATCAAATGACGAGGATGAACGCGGCAAGGGAGTTCGTGCGCAAGATGATCTATGCCGTGCAAATCTACAACCATCGTGTCAATTCGCGCTCCCTGACCGAGGCTGTGTTCAGGAAATTTGGAGTCAAAATGAAGATACCGAACATAGTGAGGGTTCCAGATTACAATGGCTGGATTTTTCATCAGAACAGGACTAAGTGCGCCAGCGATGGAAATCTGCTGCTAAACACTGACGTAAGTACCCTGACTTTGCGCCTTTACTTTTACATTTTAATGGCACTAAAATTTATTTCGCTATCGGAACACTCGAGTACTCGCTTTGTGCATTTGGTGTACTTTTTTGCGCATTGCGCAATTACGCGTTTTCCTGCGGTCGCCGTTTAAGAGAGGGAGAATCTTTACGTTTTGCTCTGCAAGTATCAAAAAAAAGAGTTTTCTCAGGTAAATAAAAATGACATCAAAACGATGCAAAAAGTTTAAACGATTAAGTTGGAACGAAGATATGTTTATTGTTGGTGAGAATGTTTTGTTTTTACTACACAGGTGGCGATAAGTGTCGTGAATCGATACATGCGCGCACTGAAGAAAGCTAGTAACAGGTAAGAATTCTAACGAAAACGTCATGTCATGCGTGACAAAAATGTTTACGTCGAACAATGTCAAGTACCCTATCTCTATAAGCAAACTAAATTACTTAATTTTCAAATTCAACTGGCGGTTAACAACCCTCTATTATTTAGCATCGGCGTCATTTTTGAAATAACCCGTATGCGTTGTAACCGGTGCTCTGATTGGCTCATTTGACCATTTTTCCCTAATCACTAACTCGCTGTTCTCGTTTCTTGTAACTCAACAGTAAATACTCCTTGAAAGGTATCGTGAATGTGGAAGAAAATCACGATGTTATGAAAGGAGACAGATATCTAATTGAACTGGTAAGTCAATACTGCATTACCAACGTCGTTTGGAAAACATTTTTGATCTGTCTTCAGCTCAGCTGTTGTGAACTCACAATTACATTGTCTTTCTTTGCAGGAGCTGAATGTCGAGGGAAGAAGTGAGTGGTTGTTATCAAAATTGAAATTAATTCTAAATTATTTGTGTCACTGTGTAACTGATGAAAAGAAATACTGTGAAAAGAGAAGAAATATCGATAACTAGAAATCACTAGTTCAGCATTTTCCGAAGCATGATCTTTCTTCGATCTTTTGCACGCTAAGAATCGGGGCCTCTTCCACTCTTCGGAGATTTTCGGAAGAGCATTATTTACCCATGGCCTCGACGAAATGGAATAAAGTTGCCTTTCAATCACCTTCCACTCTGTGTTAAAACTCGCCTCGCGTACAAAATAAACTTTACACTGATCCTTTGAAACTTCAATTTTGTACGAGACGTTTTCCGCAGCTCATTATTGTATGAATCTTCCGTTGTGTTGTGATCAGAAGTATCAAGAGTGCTTTAATTGAACACGTGAAACAACGATAACACTTTTCCTTTCACCAAAGCAGAATCGAAAATGTATATTTTTGCCGCTATTTTGTGGTTTTCATTTTGTAGATTCATCTGTTCGCTTGTCACAGTATATATATCAGAAAATCGGCAGCACGGAATTCTGTTTACCAAAAGCGTTTGTGTTGAATCAACACTCCACGGTGCATATCATTATCCCAGGTTAGTAAATACATTAACTGTTAAGTAACTTGTTGAGCCAGTTATTCGCGCGTGCCCTGACGCACCCTATTCACGCGAGGTCTTGGATTGTTAAACGACTTGTTTTCATTCGCTCATTAGCATTAGCATTAGCAAGTAAGGACAGCTGGACATAAGTATAAGCATAAGGAGACCGCACATGTATCGTTCTCGTTATGCCTATGCAGGAGCGGATCTAGGGGGAGGGTGCAGGGGGTGCGCACCCCTCCCTGGGATGAAGCCTTCTTCGTAATCACTTTTAAAATTTGTTTACCTCACCAGTCAGTTATTCCATTCCTTAGTGGTGCATCCCCTCCTGAGAAAAATCCTGGATCCGCTCCTACTATGTTATGCTTATGTCCCAGTGAGAACGTCGGTGACACAAGTACAAGCTTAAGCACGAGCTAGTCAACCAGTCATAACTCAGTTCGACCCAGACCTCTGCGAAAACATCGGAAACAACAAGGCAGACTCCGCCGTATTGTTTAACAATTGAGGAGGGCTGGTAATAATTCTCGTCTTCAAAGCCACGTATTTATTTGATGAAAATATCTGGTATCCAAAATCCCCTTTATTCTGTGCTTGTGTATGTCGTTACCCTATGTTCAGGTGTCCTCGTCATCTTATGTTAACGCTTTCCTCTGTTAAGAACCAGCCTTTTAATGGATTCTTTGGCGTTACTGAACAATTTATTGATAATAATTTGACAATAATTTTACTATGATACTTTAGCTACAAGTTCATTCGTTTAGGCCAGAACTTTACAATGCTGCAACTAAATTGTGAATTTTAAACTTCTGTTTGAGCTAATTCAATTTTCGTTTTTCTCGCGTTTCTGTTTTATGCAGTCAAGAACCAAGGAAAGTGGGTTCAGCATTTTATTGACAACATGGTCGAGGTAAGAAGCAATTGAATTTGAGTCTAAATGCTATAGACGGGAAGTTTAAACACTACTTGGTCAATTATCAGTTTTTTTTTCATTTTACCAGTATTGTCCAGAGCAAGTTTGACCTGGTTTTTGTTTATTTTCCAGCTCTACTTACAGACAGGCGATCCTCATGTAAACATAATCATTGTAGACTTCAGTAGTACGGATATTGATGTGTTGGCCGCTTTGAAACGAAGCCAGTTAAAAAGGTAAAGAACCTTGATTGAATTCATTTTGCTCGCTAATGCCACAACTCACTGAAACCTTGTTCATCTATGGGTAGAAAAACCTTTTCACATAGGATTGCCGAAATCATGTGCAAGTCTAAACCAATCACGATTTAGCTACTTAAATAGCGCGTGACACGCTTTGTTTGGTATACCTCCTGATTGGCTAAAAAAATCACGTGGGTTTATTCAGAAAATATTGCAAGCTCTACATTCGTTTCAGTCCAGGACAACGAGGGAGTTACAAAGATAGACATTTGTTTTGAAGGCTTATGAAGAAAAAATGATAATAGTTTGAAACGTTCTCTCGCTAAAAATATTTTAAAACACAAGTTTTCGACTGCCTAAACTGCATTCTTCAGCGGGTGTGCTCTGAATGCTGTGATGTTGCACGAGAATGAATTGCTGATTGGCACGATATTCAATTAAATTTTTTACGTAATTGTTTGTAAATTGACTAATTGTTTGTAAGTTGACTCAGTTGTTTCATCTGCTGTTCAGGTATCAAGTAAGGAAATTAAAAGGGGCTTTCCAGAGAGCGTATGGTATTCATGCTGGTGCAGCGTTAGTCAAGGTTTGTTGCGTAAAAAAATTGTCTCACTTCACCTTGGGGTACTATGTGACATCACATTCTTTAGCTTCAATGTTATTCAGTGATAGAATCACTCATTCACAACTTGACCAGCTCCTAGTTCGTAACCTTTACATGTAATTAGGTGTCTCAGTTTTGTGACTTGTCATTGAAATCGGGTAGCAGCTCTCGTATGATCTCACATGAATGGCTCGATACCCAATAGAAAACAATGCCTCTAATCAGTCCGGAATATCCCGATAAATTAGGACAGTCATGACGTGATGAAGCTATTGTTAGCCGGGAAAATGGCGGATCTTTTGTGCGGACCAAGAAAATATGTTGTTTCCAGTCTCGCATAGAGTCTGGCCAGCATTATCCAGGACTTTCTGGGACCAAACGTTGAGAAGGAGAATAAGCGGCCATTTTGGTAGTGGGAGAACGTTGACTGTCTTCTAATCATTGAGTTTTTTTGGTGTCAAGCGACGATGTAGACGCGATTTTGTGGCCAAATATTAAGGTTAGTAAAGTGTACGCGTTATTTTCTAGTATTCACGTATTTTTCATTGAGCTGTGTATATTTTTTACTGGTTCTAGTGTTGTTAAAGTTTCATCATGCCAAATTACACGGTTGTAAACAACGTCGATATTTTGTAAACTCTCTTTGAATTTGAGGCGTTACAAGTGTACCTGAACCGCTGTTGTTATAAGGCTTGAGTAATGCATCATTCCTTCATTTTTATGACAGTTGTTTTCAATTTCTCTCTCTTAAGTACATGGAAGAGCATACTCGACTGCTCGAGGCACTTTGCCGAATTTTTGGGGAAAAAACAAAGGGAAAAGAGAGGAAAGAAGACGTCGCTAAGTACGCGGACGAAATTAAACAAATTTGGGAGGTCTCTGTTTTGGTGGATTCACCGAATGTGCACCCCAGTTTTATCACTGGAGAGCCAGCAGCCTGTTGAAAACCACCTACAGCACAGAAGTGGCAGCGAAACAGACAGGCCAGGGGTAGTGCAGTGATTCCCTGTAAATGAATGCTATCAGTATCCCAAGGAATGGCACAAAGGGTAGAGAGATTGTTTGTGCTCATTTACCAGAGGTTGAGGGCCATGGAAACATGTAAGTTAAAGTTTGTAGGCGGCATTGTACTCTTTGTTTTGGCATTTTTCAAAAACTATACACACTGCAGCTGTACCTAGTAGATGATGATTCTTTTCACCTCCCCATGAAGCTTGAATGTACCAGAAAGTAATGTGTTTGAAAAATAATTTTTATGAACGCAAAGACTGAAAAAGTACGAGAGTTTAGAATGTAGTGTCGAGTGTTGAACATTACTAATTGTGAAACTA
Source organism: Orbicella franksi (assembly GCF_964199315.1). Taxonomy (NCBI): domain Eukaryota; kingdom Metazoa; phylum Cnidaria; class Anthozoa; order Scleractinia; family Merulinidae; genus Orbicella; species Orbicella franksi. The sequence goes on from NC_138154.1 coordinate 17,106,941, forward strand.
ATGCGAAACATTAATTGGTTGTGAACAGGAAACATATCAGTTTGGTTAAGAATATGTAATAAAAAATAGAAAACATAAGAGTTATCAGACCACTTGAGGGCAATCTCTTATTTAGTGAGACTAATGTGGTAACTACATTCAAAATAAATTCATATGTTAAAACGAAAAATACATTTGTAATAATATTGACTTCTGTAAGCAATGTAATAATCTTCTAAGAGCTTGGGATTTGTTTCAGGTCCTGCATTCTGCTAAGAGGCAAATTCAAGGTTGAGAGTACCTAAAGAGTGAATAAAATAAAATGGATTTCACTTTCAAGACTGAATTTGTTTTGTATACTTTAAATAAATATATAATAAAACCTTGGGACATATGGATGGATTGTGAATGCTCCCTTGTCAACCTGTCCAGGAATTATATTTTGATATTTTTGGGTAAATAACTTGTGAAAGTCAGCAATTGTATGTAAGTTTTCATAATTTAAATGTGAAGATCAGACATGATATCTTTTAGCACAGTAACAAATAGATACAAGAAATATTTGAAATAAATACCAAAATGGAGAAATTTCAGATTTACAAAGAATATATTAACAGAATTTTTGGCTATCCTTGCATCTGACAACACTAAAATTTTGGATACATTTTTTCTAGCTTAGTTTATTTTGTATAAAAGAACAAGAATTTCTCACTCGTATGCGTTATTGAAAATTCTGTTTTAATGATGATTTCATTTCCTCGATTTAGCCAAAACGTATAACATTTTGGACGTCTACAATTTATCTTTGCTGGCATATAAGAACACGAGCGTGCTGTCGATTTCGGCCCGATAATCCCTAGATAGGAGGAAAGCCTCAATTCTCATATCGATCATTTCTGTGCTTAGAAAAATGCAGAGTAAAGATGCTTACCGATTGTACGGTCTCTTTCCAAAGAATGATAACAGCAGCTCGTCGCCCGCATTGCGTTCTGTGGTGCTTCCTTCGGTCCGAGGATAATTGTTATCTGGGCAGAATTGTCTGTGACATTGAACGCGAACACAAACTTTCCTTTTACTTTATAATTTGGACAGTATCTAACTCAATTCGAGATAAATATATACCTCCTGAAGGCCCGCATTCATGGCATTGGAAAGTATTCGCGACTCTCTTTGTCCGCCATCTTGAATCTCTTGGTTTGTTGTGAAACACAACACTCCAATCAAAACACGCATTCTCATTGGTTGAAACGTGAGTTTCGTGACATCACAGATGTCCTAATTTATCGGGATATTCCGGGCTGCTAATCCCAAACCAATTACAGCTGCTACACTGTGACGACAAAAAGAAACACAAGCTCACAAGAGCGGCTACACTTTGCCTCATCTGATAGCTTTGTTATGCAAACCGTGTCTACACTCGAACAAACCTTGCTCCAAATTGTTTATCATGTAGTTAGTGATATTTTGGTGGGTGACGCGACACTTATTTCCTTTTTCTAGAATCCCCGTGACATTATTTTCATGTGCGATCTTCATCTTCAAATCCCAAGTAACATCGTCGACATTATTAGAAAGGTAACAAATGCTTATGAGCTAATTATTATGGTTGTCGGTTTCTTTTCGGCTACGAGGATTGATCGAGGTCATGATTTGCTAAGCAACATCACGTTAAGTGACTTCATCAAGCTGACATGACGGTGCAATTTCTGATTAACAAAAAAATGGTTAGAAACTGTTGTGTAAATTTTTTGGAAAGGGTAACTGACTAGTATTTGTTTTTGCAGCACTGTGTTCAAGGAAAGATGGCATTTGCACCGATTGTTGCTCGACTTCATTGTGGTTTCTCGCCGTCGCTTCCCTTCGGTAAAGTTGTTGTCTTGCAATTTTTATATATTACAACAGATAATGCATGGAACGCCCCATGGGTGGACTTGGGTGAAATACCCCGAGGTCGGCCTTGTCTTAACCGAGCCCAGTTATCTAACTGCGCCTTTCCTTGTAATTTATCTTTGCTGCCATAGGTTTTTGGGAGCTTCAAGGTTACGGGCTGTTCGCCATGTATAAGTCAGATTTCACTCGAGTTGGTGGAATGAACTACAAGGAATTCAGGACCACGTGGGGAGGAGAAGACTGGGAACTATTGGACAGGTAGGATAGAAACGTATATGAAGTAAAGTAAGGTCAATTTGCAAGCACGGGGCTATTGATATATTGTCGTCGAGTAAATATAGAATGCTTTCATTACGTAAGTAGGATGTTACAGATAAAACAATAAAACTCTTAGCACAGTAACATATTAGATCCTTTGAGTTCCTCACAAATCCTTCTTCTAGATCCTAAAATCTATTTAACCCTTTGAATACCAAACTTTAGCCAAAAAATACCGTTTTTAACCGTTTAGTCAGGTTTTTTAGCTGCCATGACGCTAAATAAACCTAAGTTTTGCTAAGAAAGCTTTTTTTTGCTAAAAGGAGAGATTTTTCGAGGATTAGGCACAAAATTGAGCAAAATTTCAATTCCGGGCATGCGCATAAGCCAAAATTTGGACTTTTCTTTTTTTTTTTTTTTGCCATTAACCGTTCTCAATTTTGTTTATTGCCCCTTTCCTTTCTGTTTTTCTGGGCCCTTTTACACTGGCTACCTTTTGCGTTGTATATTCTTTCTGGCTGCGGTGAAAAGTTGGATGTTAATTACGGGCGAAGCCTAGAAATGGACCTTGATCAATCATAGGCGTAGTGGACCATTTTACCACCGTTTTTGCACCAAAACTAATAACGTTTTTCGATTTGCGACGTCGGAATGTCGTCGATATCTAGACCTGACCATTGTGCGGAAAGGCCTAGCCATTACTACTATCTGCTCATCAAGAATATCTGATGACATTTAAATTGATGACGTCACAAGTGTTACAAAGAGCGCGACCATTAAGTGGCCGTATATGGCCACTTGGGCTTCAAAGGGTTAAGGACGGACCATAAGTTTTTGATGGGGAAAGGGGGGCGGGGGCGGGGGGAGGATTGGGCAATTTCCTTGGGCATGAAATTGTTTTCTCACCTTTAGATTGTGCATGTTGTTTTTTGGTGGGCAATAGGTTGTGCAAAGATTATTTTTGACAGGAAGTAGATAGTAGAAAGCCGTTGTTCAATATTTCCCCCATGGATCCCCTTGCACGATATTTTTTTCGGCAGTTTTCGCTTTGCAGGAAATTTTTTTTGAAAATTGTTTGATTGTCTCTTTAGGTAAGCTGTTCCATTAATTTACAATATTAATCCGCGGCTGGAACTTAGATAACGTAAATTCGGCATTACTAAGACTGTAGAACAAAACCTTGTGTCGCAAAATAAACTGATTGTTTACGGTAGGGAACATCATTGTCGCTTTACTGCTGGCCCGTTGATAATTAACTATGCTCCAATTCTACAGAGTGCTCCTCTACAAAATGGAGGTGGAGAGATTACGTGTGCCCAAATTTTACCACTACTATCACTCCAAGAAAGGAATGTGGGGAACCAGGAACATGTTCAACTCAAACAACCGTGATATGTTTGGCCGCTTTGATGACAACAGTGAAATTATACCACTGTACAACGAAACGAAAGAGCGAGAAGAAGAGAAACGTTTTATATACTACAGAAAGTATTCTCATAGCAAAAGATAGTTTAGCTGTAGTTTTTAGTAGTAGTGTACAAATTTCAGTCATAAAATAGGGTAGTTTTAGTTCACAATATTTCTGCATTAGTGTGAACTGCAGAAAATTTCATTTAGCTAGGCCAACTTAAAGACACCGGAAATAAGAACGACTCTGGAATTCAGTAATTCTCCAAGTATGAGACGAATAATTTGAGTTATGCCCTTTCAACACCGCTAAATCTTCAATAAGCCGCTAGTAAAGTTGCCTGTAAATGTCTGTAGATGATCAACATTTATACAGAGCAGTTTTTTCCCTTTCCTTTTACATTTGGCATAGTTATTAACTTTCATTTGGCGTGGTCAGCACCTTTTACATGTTCTGTTCTTTTGTCATATTTATTATTTCTTTTTCATCGGGTTAATTGTTTTTAATCATGCCAATTAGGTCGAGCTTGTTGCCCCTTAGAGTTTGGCTCTGAGTGGGTGATTATAAAGCCAACATGTTATCAAACAGTCGGGCCTTGCTAATCTGGTGATAATCTGAGTTATTAAATGGGTGTCCCGGCAATAATTGTGCACGTAGTAACGAGGTGTTGACGCTGAGTAAGGTGTGGGGTTCGGTCACATTGGTAATAAGGTTTTATTTGGAGGAAAAGCGAATTAATAAACATATATTATATACGAACAGAAATTATACATACATTATATATGAACAGAAATTCCAAATGTATATATATTTTGTGACAACGGTTCGTCTGTGTTACAGACACCAGGAAAATACCAATTTTTTAAAGACTTCCGTCAAAGCTAAAATAATGACAGTTGAGCATCGTCATGTTGAAGATGAAACCTGCGGAAATTTTTTCTCATTAATAATTGAGATACTTTAATACTGTAATAAATTTCTCCTAGTCTAATTGATAAGATGCAGCTGGTTTCATCCTGCCAGTTCTATTGGATAAAGGGAATACTATTTATACATTTATGGTGAACATGACAACAGGTGACTGGATTTTTATCTGTGAGTACATATCGGGGAGGGGGCAGGGGGGGGGGGGGGAGGAATTGGTTAGTTACTTATAAAATCGAGTTTACTTCACATGACGTACACATTAAAACTAACATGTAAAACTCTACTGTACAGTCGGCCAGGGAAATTGCAGGTTTCAATACATCATACGAGGCTTTACATTAAAGTGTCAAATGGATATACGAATCTTTAGGAAATCTATTAAATTACGAGGTACAGTACCAAAATGGTGACACTTTTCTATTTAAAAAAAAAAACAGTGTGTAATCGCGTTTGTACGCCAGGCCTGCGAGCAAGCTCTGTGTGCGGAGAAGTGATTAGCTTAAGTACATAGGTGGGGAGATGTCAAGACTATGAAATGTCTTAGCAGGTTTACATTACTTTTTTTATTGTTAAGTTGATTCTCAGATTGTTATTATTATTATTATTATTATTATTATTATTATTATTGAAATAAAAATGATGGTCGTTACTTATAAAGAATTGCTTATTAAACGAATCTATTGTCGAGGAAAAGGTTGTTGTTATTCATCGTGGTAGATGCAATAATAAAGTGTATTATCGTTTGTCTCACGATGTAGTCACTTGAGATGTAGATCGCGACGTTTCGACTGCTTACTGCTAGTCTTCTTCAGGCGATAAGGTCGACTGATTGCACGGTATCATTTATATCACAAAGGTCGGCTGTGATTGGTGCATTTCGATCCTCCTATTGTTCCATTGTTCCGGCGAGTAGCTGTTCCCTCAGTGGTCCGCTGTTGTACCGTTCTCCTGTTGTTGTGCTTCTTGATCGTGGGTATCCACCAGTGTCTACAGGAAACCAACACATACTGATCAGTATCTAGCGTATGATTCACACCACCCTCAGTCAGTAAAGCGCGGTATTGTGAAGTGTCTGTACGACCGGGCTAAACGTCTCGTCACCAAACCATCAGTAATCGCTGGAGAGAAGAAACATCTGTCATCTGTACTTGTTTCTAACGGATATCCCTCCTCTTTTGTACAGAAGATCACAAAGGCACGAACAACCCCAAGAAGAGAGCCTGTCTCGGAATTTAAATCCACCGCCGTTTTACCTTATGTCCAAGGAGTTTCGGAGTCTCTCCGCCGCTGCCTAGAACAACAAGGCATTCGCACCGTCTTTAAGTCCGACACGACACTTCGGTCACACTTAGTGCGACCAAAGGACACCGTCAACCCGGCTAAACAAGATGGTGTTGTCTACAGGATTCCCTGTGAGTGCGGCAAAGTCTACATCGGGGAAACAGGGAGATCTATGCAGGAGAGGATCAAAGAACACGACAGGGATATACGACTCGCCCGAACCCAGACCTCCGCCGTTTCTGAACACACCCACGAGACCGGCCACTATCCTATCTGGAATGAGGTCAAGTTTATTGATCGAGATCCTCACTGGTACACACGTAGGGTCAAGGAAGCTATTCACATAAGACATCAACAGGGATAGTGGAATTGAAATTCCTGAAGCATGGATACCCACGATCAAGAAGCACAACAACAGGAGCACGGTACAACAGCGGACCACTGAGGGAACAGCTACTCGCCGGAACAATGGAACAATAGGAGGATCGAAATGCACCAATCACAGCCGACCTTTGTGATATAAATGATACCGTGCAATCAGTCGACCTTATCGCCTGAAGAAGACTAGCAGTAAGCAGTCGAAACGTCGCGATCTACATCTCAAGTGACTACATCGTGTGACAAACGATAATAAACTTTATTAACGAATCTATTGGTCTTCCGTTTAACAGCAATTCACTCGATATGGCATTGGTAATATTAGAGGAATTTAGGTTACGCGAGAATTTTTCAAAAAATTCCCAGAGCGAGAGATAGAACAAACAAGAACAACTTTGTCAATCCAATTACTGAAATAAGAAGCGCTCTTATCCACAAGATTTTCTTTAGTAGTGTATGTAGGACTACATGCGGTCCAATTTGGAAATAATTGGATGAAATTCCAAATTGGACTGGGATTTAGTCGTATTACTTATTAATTATGTTGCATCGAACCTCTCCATATTTCATTGGTAAAGGAGCTACGTCACGGTTTGAGCGTCTGGAAAAAGTTAACCTAAATTTTTCAAGTTTGTCGTTTATAATCCGACTTGTCAATCTTTTCCATCGTTAACCATCCTTGTTTCGCTATGGCTTATTATTATCTCTTTAGTGTTTTTTTTTTTTTTTATCGTAGTAAAATATTATTTTCAGGTTTCCTAAAATTTAAAGGTAATTTTGTACGTGGCCAAAATAACTCAAAATACAGTGACTGTGCTCACTCTAAATTGAGAATTAATCTGGACCGTTTATAATAATTGATAAGTAATCGTGCACACACTTGCGTGGGACTGACAATATAATTATATTTATAGCCTTTCTGGGACGAAAAAAAATACTTCTTCGTTTGGTTTGATCTCTAACCCTACGAACATTCATTGATAAAATATCTTATATCGCGGTGCGGAATACTAGAAACTTCGAGGGAATATTTCAAGTGTCTCATTCTAAGTCACGATGATCTTTAATCGCGGCGATAACGCGCCGCTATTTCCTAGCCTTGTTCCTCTGCCTTTTTTCTTTCGGCACAGAGTTTGACGAACTTTTCGGACACTGTTTTCGTGATCTGATCTTTTAAGCGACGATTTCAGGGCAACCATCGATCTTTTCTCTGATTCTCTTAGAGACTCTATTCTTCATCGACTAACATTTCTTTGAGCTCCAGGCTAGTGAGTTCTTCGACTGAGTAAAGGCGTTTACCATTTAACTAAAAATTTCGAAAATTTCGAAACGGGGACAGATGGTAAGGCTTGTTTTCCTATGAAACCATATTTTGCAAGCCTTCTCCGCTTCACCACTAGAGCTGCGTTTTCCGCGTTCACAAAACTTTTTGCCCGGTCGTGAAGCTTACACTAATAGTACACGATTAGCATCAACGGTTACGAATTAGAGCTCTGGGCCAATGAAAATTACAAAAATATTTTGGATAGGGGAAGGGGTCAGTTGTTCGCCTGACAACTCACATTTGAGAGAACTCAGAGCTACTTTTAAATAGAATTTAGGCTCTACGATCGCATGGTTAAAATACATTGTCAGCTAGGTCAATGACAATTTGCCTGTGACAACGTATTACAAGAAGATCTGTTTTTGTGCGCGTATATTTTTCTACCAATAAACGGCGATTCGGGTGACCGGTACAATTACAGTGGGTAATAGTTTTTTATAGAGATTTTCTTCATCTTCAGTAAGAATGAGTAAATAGACTCCTGAGTAAATAACTATATGTCACATGCCAGGTAGGTTGGAGGGGACTGGAAAAGAGTGAGTTGCCATAGAAACAGAATTTGTTATAGCCGTATGTGCGTTGCATTTGACATAGTCATTTACTCGAAACAACAAAAATTATGATTTGTTGAGTAATTTTATTTTATATAGACGTAAAAGAACTAACTTCATTGTAAGACTTTTTGAACGAACATTACGCTGATCTCCCTTAGGTTAGTCGTAGTTAGACCGAAATTTCGGACTCAGTGTATGCTATCTTTAACAAATTTATGATCGATTTTATGTAAACGACGTAATCTGTTGATAAGAAAGTAATTGTCAAACATTAATTACTAAACTTTGAATCATTTGATCATTGTTTCTCTTTCACCTGACGCTAAAGTAGACTTTTAAAGAAGTTTAAAGAGGTTGAGAATCGCGTGGGAATCAACAACAAGTTATTTTTAATAGTTAATTTTCGTGGTATTAATTAAGAGCTTTTGTAACTACGCTTAAATCTAATCATCCTGACAGGGTTCAGCGTTTTTCCCATGCAATATTTTGTTCCTTATTTATTAAACTGATTCCACTCCTTTTGTTTCAGTTCGTGTCGGTTGACCTTGCCAGTTAGTATAGAGGGAAATGCATCCACAAATTCTCTCTGGAAAAAAATAAACAGGGCAATGTTAGTGTTGGTTCCTCCATGCATGACATTTTTTAATGTAGTCATTCAAGCTGTAAGCTTTTTCCTCAATATGTATTCAGTTAATTTCAAAAACAACAAATCCATAACGCCCCACCATAGTGCGAAGGGGGAAGAGACTCAAACATTTATTTAGTGACTGGTTTAGACTTAACTAGGTTTCCAAGCCTCCAAGTAATTGATTTCTTTTGCTCCTCTACTATTAATGTTACCAGGCACTTCACTCTTTAAATCACTCGGAGATTTTATTTTGTTAAATATCCTTAAAGTCGTTGATTTCACCCTTGGATCACTTGCAGAAAGTTATTCTGACAGAACTGAAAACCTACATTTCCTGCTTTCCTGCATAGCGTTCAGCTGGACCCATTTCTTGCAAATTGACTCGTGTCGCATTTGCTGTTTCTCACTGATATACAAACGGTAAGGTAAGGTCAAGTCTGTATACCAGTCAAGTGGCCCATCAGGCCGGAGCTTATCCCGGTTCTGTAGCAAGAAGCGACTAGGAATATTTCTACTACCCCCTGGATGGGACGCTAGTCCATCGCAGGGTTACCCCCAGTATTAAGTTCGCCGGTAGCCATTTATGCACCTGGGTAGAGAGAGGCACTGTGAGATTAACGTGTCTTTCCCAAGTACACAACACAATGTCCCCGGCCAGGGCTCGAACCCAGACCGCTCGATCCGGAGACGAGCGCATTAACCATGAGGCCACCGCGCCTCCCCATTGCTAAAGTCAGTATAAATTGCATGTATTGATATACAAAACACGCTGACGTGACCAACGAAGTTCTCACAAAATAACTTCTAACCTTCTTTGGGCTCGTCCAGGATGCCATACTCTTTGCCAAGTTATCTTGCAGCTCCTTTATCATCTCATCTTGTTCTTTGTTCTTAAAATCACTGGACAACACGACAAATGCTTTCACGGACGCCTGCGGAATGCACAGAATTAGATCGTGAATACCGCGTTCCCAAAACAAGTTTTCTTTCTCAGACAACTTGAGTAAACTTATGACGGTAAAGCGCAAAGAGCGAGTTTAGAGACAATACGTCTTCGCCCCTTTTGGACTCAAATTAATTTGGTAGACGAAAAAAGTATCTTTAAGCCCTGATTTCAGAATAAATGCTTCATGCTTGTCTTAGATCCATATGTTTCTTTATCGTACTAGCGGAAGAAAAAAAAAACATCTGGAACTCTTGTCTGTAACATGTGTTGAATTGTATCTTGCTAGGAAGTGCGAGACTCAACAAACTCTCAAACAAACTGTGAAGCACCTTCCCCGACGGTAGGAAAGATTCACTCATTACTCGCTCAGAAAAATCGTCATCACGTGATCATTTTTTTTAAAACCGTCAATGAATTCAACGGTCCGTGCTTGAAAGAAAAGCCATTTCAACAGGCGTCTGGGATCCATAGCATCTTTGATGTGCTATTTGCTTAGCGGCGCAGTGTAATCTAGAACCCAGACTTCCCAGCTCGGCCAGCGGTTGCTGGTGGGGCAATCTCAAGATTGGACGCAATCGAAGTTGCAGGTCGAAGTTGCAGGTAGAAGCGAGGCGTTTGAGGTTGGCGACGAAAGTGGAGGCGCTCTCTTCTTCGCGTTGAATGCAATTGTGAAATCGGTATCGTTCGGCGATTAGAAGTTTCTTCGGATCGAAATGGCCTTTGAGAATGGTTGCAAGATCACCATAAGTTTTCTCCGAAGGAGCTTCTGCTGAGCACAGGTCCGAAAGGACGTCGAAAGCTTTGGAACCGATGACAAATATCAGAATTGCTTTGCGTTTGAATCGTTCGCTTGAATCCGCTGGAACACCGTTCGCGATAAAATACTGCTCCAAACGCTCCAAATAACGATTGATATGGGTGGAGGCTGGATCGAACTCCTCTATTTTACCTAAGCCTGGCATTATCCCTTCCTCGTCGCCAGATATGTTATGTTTTCGGGTTAGAAGAGTTCATAGACACACACACAACACACACGCATACAATATGGCGGATCCAACGACAAAGATTGTATTGATAAGAGCACATGGTAATGCACGCGACCGCTGTACACTACGCGGGCTCATAGAACTATTCCAGTTGCTGAATAGTCAAAATAAAACATCTCGATCACTATAACAGTATTATCAAGTATCATTTCAAACAATGACTCGGTCTTCCTGACCTGTCCAAGTGGGTCAGGACTGCTGACCACAGTACAGTCCAAAACCGCTGGGTGTGAAATCAGACATTCTTCAACAAGGTAAGAATTTATATTGTCACTGAAAGAGAATGATTTGTGATTTCATAAATACAGCTAGATACAAACAAAAAAAAAGATGATTGGGGTACAGTGACCTACTGATTAGAGATTCGTCACTTGATCAAATGACCACAGCCGGAGAACACGGTTGTTTACCATTTACACGGAGAAATCGGTTCTTAAAAGGTTTGTGCAAATGGTAAGCAAAAATACCTGATGGTAAGTTCCGTTCGGATTGCCATTTACCATTTACTAAAAAAAAAAAAAATAAACAATTTACCAAAAGGGACAAGGATGGGTTAAACGTGATCATAATTCCAAGAATTGCAAATGGTAAGCAAATTTTCCACTCGGATATTTTGGTTGGAAATTTTGGAAAACCTGTCAAGGCGCTCCGCTTATTGCGCATTTTCCGGTAGTTTAACGTCATCGCTTCTGCATGCATTGCGTGCCGTATATTTTTTACTTGATGTCGTCCGTGTTGTCATCTTTATTAGAGCTGTAACAAACTTTCCCTTCCATTCAATTCATTCCGGAAATTTCAGTCAGAATGTAAATGGTTCGAATGTAAAACCCTTTTGACAAACAAAACATTGTCATTCTTCACAATAAACTTTTAATTAAAGCAGCGAAATTAAGAGGATAATTTCACTTTCAATACAACATAAAGCGAAAAGCGTTACACCGTTGGCGTTAACAACACAAGTGAGGCTCTGAAACGGTCTTTACATGCTAGATATTACCTTGGTCGGTCGAGCCATTCACATTCTGACCGAAATTTCCGGAATTTTCGGGTAAGTGGTGAACAACTCGTGTTTCACTAGCTTTCACTGACAAAGGTTCACGATCAAAACGTCATCTCGGTGAGAAAATAACATGCTATGGTCATCTATTAGCAGTGTTTGTTACAGCTCTAATGAAGACGACACCAAGTAACACCAAGTAAAAAACATTCGGCACGCAATGCATGCCGAAGCGATGACGTTAAAGTACGTTTTCTTAAGGTTATTCCCCTGAAATAAAACTGCCAATAGATTTCTGTTCAAACTTTGTCCACTGAATATTTATCGTATGAGAACTTTAATTATAGAATAAACAAGGGGGCTTGTCCATGCTCGTCAAGGAGCAGTGAGACAGTAAAAATGTCCCATTTTAGCATTATTTAATGCTCATTACATGAGTCCAGACTCATGAAAACACGCCTCAAACTACAGTCAATACTTGTGTCGGACGCAGATAAACTTTTTAAGTTTGATTTTGACGGACAGCTGAATCCTCGTTAAAATATTGGAACCAAATTGCTTGCCACGGCTATCAAACTGCAAAATAGAAAAGACTACAGTGCAGCTGCTATTTTCCTTATTTTTTCAATTTTCAACAATAGAAATCAGATCAGTCTTTTCTCACGCAAAGCTAATGATTAGTTGATTAAAATGACTGAAAAAAAAAATTGGGGTGCCCGAGCTCGTTAGTGAGCTATAGCCATTTTTCAACTGACGGAACTCAATATCAAGGCAAATCCGCCATGTTTTCAACATGCGCGTACACGAGCGCGCGCGAATGACGCCATAAATTATGCGCAGTAAGGATGCGCAATGTAAATGTGAGGAATCACCTTAAGTTCTGGCTGGAAAAAATTGAAAAAAGCAAACAAACGGATATTTAAACGTAAGTAAACTTAACTGAAGGTATGACCCCTATAGAGTGAAGAGAATTGAAGGGAATGACACAGAATGGAAAAAAAAAAAAATGCACATGGGAGTGACTGGAGAGAGCAAAATCCTTTGTTATTCCAGGTCGGTTGTAATTCAATGTGCTAAACTCAAAACTTCTAAATAGCACTAAAAGAAGTAGTTTGTGCCTTCCACGTTAATTATTAGCTATTTTAATAACCATGTGTGCAACTTTAAAGATCCATTCACTGCAGTTTCAAGTCACAACAAGGTGGCTTACTACAGTTTTGATGGATTATAACAGCCCAACTTCTAATTATTTTGAAAAATGTTCCAAGATGTTAATCCTTTGCCTATTTACTGTTTACTTAAGTCTTTTACCATTCTATGCGAAATTTGAAGAATTAAACGTCAACAAATGGCCAAAATGAACGACCGGGTACCTAAGGAGAGACTGGGCACTAGTAGGTTAAATCACGTTTTTCTCAAATTCTACCCTTATGACCCCACCTCAATAGAATTTAGAACATATGCATATAAAAATAATTCATTTTACTCTGTAATGTACCGGTTAATTCGAATTTTCAACTTCCTCCTGTGGGCAACCCCCCGGGCAGTAGATATTTTGAATTTTCGGTTTGTCAAATTCCCATCCCCTGGGCAAAAATTGGTCTTCATATGCCCCTTCCCGTAGGAAATACTTGGAGAAAAAAATCTAGTAAAACAGAAATTAACGTGATTTGGATATATATTATTCTACCCTTCCTTGACACAGAAAATAGAATCAAAGCGGTATATCTTACCTTGCAACGCAACACAGAGGTTTTTCAGGCCCTTTTTCTCCAGCCAGGAACCCACAAACAAACAGGGTTTTCCCTTATTAACGTCTCGATCTCCAAGATTTCTACCGTGATTTCGATCAAGGTAAAAACGCGGAAATTTTGCTAAATCCTCTCTTATCCCTCCCATATAGTGTCAAATTTCCGCCTTCCTTAGCCACGGCAACGGGCTGTTAATTAAATAATCGGGTTATGTCGGTTGGGGAGAAAGGTTGTTAATGTGTGTATTTATCCGGTGTTAAGATGAATTATGTTGGGAGAAAATTGTTAGATCCAAAGTCTACTAAATGTTTATGTAGAGTAAATTTCTTGCATAAAGCAGGATTTTAAAGTGAACCTTTATGCTGAGAATGCTGAGTAAATTTCTTGCATAAAGCAGGATTTCAAAGTCAACCTTAAAGGCTGGATTGTAAATGTCTATATTTTAAAACAACAACATTTATTTACACTTAAACTGACAATTTTTTTTGTTAATGTCCATTCTTGTACAGTTAAAACACTCCTTGTTAAGTGCTGGAAGTTTATGATTCTGGGCATGCCCACTTGGTTCCCTACTCAAAACGTTGCTGCACGGACTCTGGGTTAACGTTGTGTTCCGCCGTTGAAGTGCGTTTCTTGCACATTTTTTAAAGTTGCTTCTTTCACCTCGTCTTCTCCGTTAGTTTTGTTTTGTTGTTGGTTAGTTATGTTAGTTATGGCTCCAGCTCCACTTTGTTTTGAACCAAAAAGTCTTTTTTCAACCTCCTGAGCTTTTGAAAGAGTTTTTCTCGACAGCAACTGAATGAAAGCGACGCGAAAGCATCTTATTCTAACAGCATAAATCAACGGATTAAACAAGGAATTTAGCTCGAGTAATGAAGAAGTGACATTAAAGACGACATGTCTTACATTTACAGGGATTGTGTTCTTCGAGGCTGCAAGAATGACAATCCAAATATTTGTTGGAATATAACACACAAAAACTGTAAGGAGAATGATAGGTGTTGTATAAAAGGATTTCCTATTTTTAAGCAACTTTGCCTTCGCTTCCAAGGAAACTTGATTAGTAATAATTTGTTTCTTGTTTCGGCGAACTTCTTTATGTACAGTAACATGAAAATATATCATTGCGGGGATGAAAACGAAAAGTGTCACGAATACTGTTAATGCTGACATAAATTGTCTGTTAGCTTCAGATATGAAGTCAATGGGAAAGATGATCAGTGCACCAACCCATGACAGACCGGAGGCCATCATGATGCACGCTTCAGTTACCAGACTCGTCTCGTATGCGAGGGAGTGTTTTATCGCCAAATAACGTTCCCCGCTCATCACGAACAAGTGATAGAGCGATGCCAAAGTGCACGTAACGCTCACGGTCCTAGCTGCGACGATCAGAGTACATAGCACGTTTGAAGTCTTACCGCCTTTAAGCACCAAACCAAAGGTTGCGATTTGTAGAGGTTGAAGAACTAGTCCCACAATGAAGTCAGTTGTGGCTAAAAAGCAGAGAGCGATGTTAGATTTGATGCGAAGCTGTCGTTTTGTTTTCACCGCAATCATCACCAAAATATTTAACACAATGGTAAACGGACAGGTGAAAACATTCATGATAGTTTTGACGATGAAAGTAGCAAACACACCTGGTGAAACATTTGTTGGGTTGAGAGGGAGAAAGTCAAAAGCACAGGTAAGTGTTGTGTTGCTGTCTTCGGTGAGATTCATCTTGGCTAGGCTGACAGACTCTTTGCAGCGATTGTGCTGCTGTTGTTCAGAAGAATTTGTGCACGAGTATATATTGCTCAACACAATTAAGTACGTGGATGTTTTCATCGATAAAAATCTACATTTCTATGATTGACCTAATACTTAAGAAATTTGAGGAAAATAAAGGGAGAAAGCGACAATCGACCCGTTCATGGACACAATATTCATTGCAACAGCTGGTTTTTGTTGAAAATATCTTACTTTGCTGTACTTATTGATAATGAAAAAGACGCAAACTTTAATACATTTGGTTTGCTATCTATTAAACAGCATGTACTCCGTTGTTACATACCAGAGACCTACCAGAAAGCTCAATGTTTCGTTTCAACTCACGGCTGCTCGAAGTTTTTCATTAATTTTCGTAGAGTTTACGTCCGGAAAGGAATGGTGTTTTTTTCAGCTTTTGAAGAGTACAAAGTTCCCACGACGTTTCGCACTATTTTTATTAAGCAGTGAAGAAAAAGGAGGAAATTTTATCACTTTGCCAGTTACTGCTTTACTCTAGATGATCTACGTGCAAAAAAAATTCCCAGATTTGAAACTTTCATCTGGAAGCGAAATGAAGGCTGCACTTCACTTGTGCTAGCATTATTTATACGCAACATTTTACTGAACAATAATAGTGTTTTTGCTATACTCGAAGAAAAAGATCCTTCCGTTCCAAGCTAAATCAATTTCCAGAAACAAAAGTCCGCTATAATAAAACAACACTACAAACAATCTGGGAAGCGATTCGGATTGGTTAAGCCAGTTTAATACGCAATATATGATAAAATCTCTTATAAGAACAAGACGTCAATGTGGTTTGTAAGGAACAATGTCTAACTGTCTGTTATCCTGATGACCCTTTTGCTTTCCATTGTCTACGCCCACTCTGTGCGCTTTGCAATCAACTTACTGGATGAATGTAAAGGGACACCACCATGAAAATGACCTCATCTTCTCTTGTCAAAACCTATTGGCATATTTTCATTCAAGAAGATCTAAAATAGCTGTTTAGTCTTTAAGACTGAAGATAAAATGTTTTATTTTCTTCTCAAGCATATGAGCGGGCCGGAATCCTAAATCCTCGAATTTGATTGGCTAATCATCCGCACGTGAGCGGTCCAGCTTTTCACGATACGGCCCACGGGCCGGATTTTTTCCCCGCTGCCTAAATTTCGCTCCTAAAAGTTAGCGGTAATCGTCAATCTTTTGCCTTTTTTACACATCCATCGACAATTAGTCAACGCAAGTTTATCTCTGTTCACTTTAAAGTGGCAAGGAAAGTCACTGTAAGTAAATTCAATTGAGTGTTTTGAAGTTGTGAGAGTTTGCTTGGTTGTTTGTAGCTTGGCGCTGTAATCCTGTGTTTCTCTCGCCGTAAAATTTGAGTCAATTTCAGTCGAGTTTCCCTCTCTAAATCGTTGCTGTATTTAGGAGAATTTCTATGGAATACACTTAACGAATTTCCTCGCTTTCTGCTATTCAATTTACGGTAGAAAAGTCTGATTTCAAGTGATTTTAAAAGCAACGACTGACAGAAATTGTTTTTGTAGTAAAACTTCAAACTTCGCACGAAATTTCACACCGCAAAATTAATTTTGAAGAACTTACCTGGTAAAATAAATGCAACTAACAAAAAGTAGTTAGAAAAAAATCTGTTCTTTAATACATCTTTGTTTGTCTATTATCTGAGTTACTCGCTCGTTGCCAAGATTTTTTTTACAAACCGTTAGTAGATGGCGCACAAGCGGATTCAATGACAAGAGCTGCGTAAACAAACCCATATGTACTCTGTAAAACCAATTTACTGCAGCAAAAAAATAAACATGTTATTTGCTCGGGCTTGAAAATGCTTCCCTCGGCCTGCGGCCTCGGGCAGCATTTTCAAGACCTCGGTCACAGTTTTTCACTATACGGACCTCCCAGCCGGCAAATAACATATATATAATGAATGTTCTTCAGTTGGGCTGACCCAACGAATAGTCAGAGCTTCGCGGTCCTTCACTACATCAAAGGTATTACCGAGCCTCTTTCTAAGAATTCTCAAAAGTCATGATATTCGAGTAACCAACAAACCAATCAAAACACTACAACAAGAGTTCCCTGTTCCCAAGTTTCGACCTCGGGTCGACGACCAGTGTAATGTTGTTCACAAAATCCCTTGTGTGTCTTGTCCCTGGAGTTACATCGGTGAGACAAAAAGATCGTTTAGTACAAGGCGAAAAGAACATATCAGAAATACTAAACAATGTGCTAAAGGCTCCAATGTAGCGAAACATGCCTGGACCTTTGATCATACCATCGACTTTAACAATGCTGAGATAATTGACAAGGGCAACAGCCGCATTAGAAAGACGCTGGAATCCTGGCACACAGCGAAAACGGCCGAGGCCGACAACAATTCGTGCCCTCTGCCGGGACAATATAACATTCTATTTATATTCTATTTAATATATGCCATTCGCTTGTTATATTCAAAAAAATTTTTAGGTCTATTTTATCATTTCATTTTTGTCCGTCGAAGACAGCAGACTGGCTGTTGAAAGTTCACAACTTTGAACAATTTTACCAGAGAACGTTTTTTACCTCTTTTATAATGAATCCTGGTATCGGATCTTCAATATTTTTGCGATTTGCTGTTAAATTGAAAAATTCTGAACACTTTTCAAAATATGTAATAAAGGTCCATAGTGTCTCGGAAAAATTTCTAAAAAATTAAATTTTACATTTAATTTTCTCTCCCTTCAGCAATTCAATATGTAAGGATGGAGGCGGGTGTAGGGGATATTTGCCTTATTAGCAAAAGCGATTCAGTTTCTGATCAAGCTACAAAAAGATCATTTCTGAATATTGAATTAACAAAAATCGTATTCTAAGAATCTAGCCAATCAAGCCTGTGTCTCCAGAGCCACATTTCACTCGTGTCAAGGTCCCGCCGGCTGAGAAGAACGGGTGGCTCTGGGGACGAAAACTAGTAGTTAGATGAAGTGAGTTTCTTTCTCGGTATTAAAAGTTTTTGTTTGCAACGTCGAAATCTAAGCATCCTAATAGCGCTTGATTCCGTTCCCATGCGATTACTGGTTCCACTCCTTTTGTTTAAGGTGGTTTCGATTGACCTTGCCAGTTAGCGTAGTAGGAAAGGCATCCACAAATTCTATCTGGAAAGAAATAAAAGGACAATTAATGTTGGTGTTTGTTCTTCCATATATGTCATTGAGCTAGTGTCCGTGCTAGGCCAGTGTTTTACGTGTACGTGAGTATATCTATTTCTAGATGGTGATTTTGACAGTTGATTGATGGTTCCAGTTTGGGCTTTAAGAAAGGACGTGAGCAAACTTTGAGAGTCAAAATGATAAATATAAGTAAACAACTTTATGTAAGTGTCAAATGTACCAAGCACTGTTGCGCTAACTGGGGAAACTGTAAGTAAATAAACAAAGAGTTTGCAGTTAAACATAACTGACCTTCCTTGGGCTCATCCAGGCTCCTGTCTTCTTTGTCACGTAATCTTGCAGTTCCTTTATCATCTCATCTTGTTCTTTGTTCTTAAAATCACTGGACAACACGACAAATGCTTTCACTGACGTCTGCAGAATGAAGAGAATTAGATCATGTAAAAAAAAAAAATGTATACGTAATTGGCCACTCCCCATCGGGGATTTTCGGGACCAATGTAAACAAACAATGATAAATAAATATTCAAATAAACATAACTAGGTTAAGAATCCCAACTGGCGGGAGGCAGACCAGTTGGCTAGTTACAAGCGTAGTCGAGAAATTGAACTCGGGGCTATCGAGAACAACATCACTAGCGGTCAGAACGGGATTTGAACCCGGGACCTACGGATTTCAAATTCGGCGCTCTAACCACTCGGCCACGCTCCCTCCCGTTCCCAAAACAAGCTTTCTTTCTCAGACAACCTGAGGAAAATCAGTTCCAGGAAGCGTGAAGAAATGCCAAAGAGTACTTTTTCGCCTCTTTGGGAATCAAATTAGCTTGTCAGACGAAATGTCTTTTAGCCTTGATTCCAGTATAGATTCTTCTTATTGGTTAATTTTAGCTCCAAATAATTCTCTACCGTCGAAATGATAGGTATTTGCTATATGTCATGATCTGGTTTCAAAAGGCTTCTTGCAATGAATCCCTCTCGAACTGAACGTTTATAATCCTTGATGTACTGGAACTTTGAAGCGAATTATCATCATTTTTACTCGAACAACAACTATTCCTGACCTGTCCAAGTGGGTCAGGACCGCTGACCACAGCACACTCCAAAACTGCTTGGTGTGAAATTAGACATTCCTCGACAATGTATGGATTTATATTGACGCTGAAAGAGAATAAAGTCTTTGAAATAAAGTCTTTCATTCGGTCGGTCGGTCGCTCACTCGCTCACTCGCTCACTCGCTCGCTCGCTCGCTCGCTCGCTCGCTCGCTCGCTCACTCAGTGAGTGTCTCTGGCCAGAGGCAGGTCACGTGATCCAATGCTCACAGGCACATTCTTGTTGTCCCATTTCGCGAGCTTGCTTTGGAAAGGGCTCACATTCTAAAGACAGCCGTGAAAATAACCTCCAGGCGCTTCCTCTCCAAGATAAGTTGTTTTTGCAGGCGATAATAACGACCGAAATGTTTTTGCGTAAGTCACATCTTATTTTTGTATCGTATAAAGCTGTGACAGAGTGTAATCTGCATTACTAACCTGTCAAATTATAAGCAATCTAAAACAAGAAGTTGTAGCAGCAAAACAAACGCTTAGATGTGCAATGCAAATGGCTTCCTAGATGAAGTCTCTACCAATTTAATATGGTCCGTATTGGAAGTAGATAAGTAAATGGATAAGTTATAGACCTTTTTCATAAATGGCTGCCAATTATAAATTCTTTTGTAAGTATTAAAATTGGCCTGACTAACCTCGTTTTTGAGTTGATAATTCAAAAGAATTTTACTCCCAAACAAGTTTTGTGCGGCTAATTTAAATGCATACAAAAGAATTTTAAATTGGCAGCCATTTATGAAAAGGGTCAATTGGTAGCTTTTAAAGTTAAACTATAAAGGACAAAGTATATTATAAATGTTCATATTTACTCCTTACGTTCGATGTCGGTCTATTTGCAGGAAAAAACCTCGTACTATCGGCTAATCAGTACTTTTTTTTCTTACCCGTTAACAAAGATGATGTCATCGGTTCGTCCTACAATCCAGAAGTAACCGTCTTCGTCTTTATAGCCAAGATCACCTGACCATTTATAGGATAGAAGTTTATGACTAGGATTATCTAAAGTTATGGTCAGATCATACAAGTTAACCAATGTATGTCAACTGAATATTGACCCAACATTGTTTATTCCACAGACGTCAACCCTAAAGATGAACGGGAAATGAATTCACCAACCTGTGATGTAGAAGTCTCCTGAAAAACGAGCTGCTGTTTTTTCAGCATCGTCCTGTTGATAGAAAATAGCACTTAGTAGCGACTAAGTCATCAAGAAAAAGTCATATGGTGAAAAGCATAATTTAAAATACTGTTTGGCTCAGTTGTAAGGTTTAACTCACCACATAACGACTAAACAATCCCACAGGACGATAAGGTTTCACACGGACTACAATCTTTCCAATTTTTCCTGGACACAGTTCTTGGTTGTTATCATCAATAACCTGAAAAAGAAATGGAATAGATTACGACGCGTGTGAAATTTATAGGACTAAAGCTGCATACATAATTGAAACTGCATAAATCGACGAATTCAAGCACATTAAAGTAGCGTGCCGTTTTCTTAGAGCGCAAGCAGGCATTGCAAAACGTAGCAAATCCTTTCAACCGATTGTATTGGTTCCAAAAGGCTGTGGAAAATTCCGATTTTGCCTATAATCTACGTGGTGCCAAAACATTTTTAGCGAGTGCAAATACGTCACAGACTGTACTCAAGATGTTCGCACCTCCCGGCAGGCAGGTAAAAAAACCACTGGCGGAGTAATACACAACTGATTGAGTAATTTACATACTGCAAGCGGTGGAATTAATGCTGTGAAGTCTGAGATACCAATAACTGGTGTTAGACTGGGAAAATGTAAAACAATTTCTGACTAATGTTTGAGTAATACTCAATAACTGTGAAATGGAGAAGAAGTAATAAACACAATTGACCTGGATAAATTAATTTTCAGTTGAACAAACGGCATGTCATGGCCGTGTTGTATTTTAAAGAAAGTGGAAAGGTTTATAACTGGACTCGGTAAACGATGCCCAACGTTCCATCAACAAACGCGCCTTCTCACGTAAATGCATTCGTTATCTGCGTGTTGCATTCCTCGCAGTTTCCTAGACAGAGACGGGTAAGAAGGACTTGCATGACATTTGAGTCGCAAGACTCAAATTGACTCAATGTAAAGATGAAGTGACTGCACAACTTACTACCACATCCACGCCATGGCATGCTGGACCCACGGAACCAATTCGGTGCTCCCCATTCCTTGGTGTGCAGGTTATCGGACCCTTGAGTGAGGACGTAAAATAATTTAAATTCCAAAGATATTAGTATGCTACATTTGTGAACAACATCTCTTTATCGCATAGTCAGAAACAATATCCCTTTCGGCAAGCTGTGTTGTCCAGTCAAATTTATATTTCTAGTTATGAATGTGATTGTCCAATTAAATTGCTTGGTTAACACTTCTTGTTTACGAAAGTGTGTGTTCGCCATTTTGTTGAATAAATGGACGATTCAAAGTTGTTTTTTTTCTCATTGTGAAAGAAGTGACAACCCTTCCTGAACAACGTGTTTAAAGTGTAGTGAGAGCGTGGGTCATTAACCGGCTAGTGAGTTAATTACCCGGGTTAACTTCAATGTTGTCCTGCTGGTGTCAAGGAGCAGGAAACAATTTTAACATGAAAAACGTGATTATTCTAGGAAAGTTTAAATTTCAAATACAAATTAAACACCGGTTCGTTTTGCTCATCAGCCATACTCTAGCTTCAACTGTAGCCCCCGCATATTCATAACTAACCAGTTCTGTTTGCCCGTAAACTTCTCTGAGGTCAATCCCAGTTTTTTCTTTCCATTTGAGCATGACTTCTTTGTTCATTGGTTCACCAGTTGTAATGCAACTACTTAAACTTGGAAAGTGGAAGCTTTTGAGGTCCTCTTTTACTGCACCGATGTAGATACGTGGTAAGAAGAAGACAGACGTAATGGGAAACGTTTGGAGAATTTCTAACGCTTCTCTGGCTTCTATGTCTTTGTAATGGGCAAAGATGCCTGCGCCAGCAGACCATGATGATATGGCCGAGACAAGAAGTACAGCCCAACCAGTTGAACTGTGAAACCAGCATAGATCTGACTGTATAATTCCAATCCCATGTCTGTAGAAGACAGTCACTAAGTCAGACAAACAAAGGGAACAACTTAAGAAGAAGAAGAAGAAGAAGAAGATGATGATGATGATGAAGACGAATAAGAGAAAGGACAAGATGACGAACAAGAGGAAGAACCACATAAAGAACACGAACAAGCTAAGAAGAAAATGATATTTGTTTATTATTGTCTTTTCCGCCTGTCTTTCTGTCTGTCTGTCTGTCTTCGGTCGGTCTGTCGGCATGTTTGCTACTCGAATAGTCTTGGCTTCAGAAAGTATGACCAGATTTCCGAAGGTCTGAGAACCCTTAAACGGCTTACCGTAGCCGACAAATTAATCATGTTTTAAATTACATCATAATGGTACACAAGTGTCTAAATGGGCGGGCCCCAAACTACCTAAATGAAAAATTCACGCGAAGATTCTACGAAGATCTAAGCCTGCCAAGATTCAGACTGAAAACAGGGCAGAGATTGTTCGCATTTAGGGAAGCTGCACAATGGAACACGCTTGACAAGAACTTAAAGGACATAACGGACAGCAGACTGTAAAGAGAGCTTCAATAATATGTACGTAGAGTCGAACCTCTCTAATACGTCCACTGAAGGGACAGAGTGTAGTGTCCGTATTAGAGAGGTGTCCGCATTGGGGAGATCACTATGATGACGCCATTTTTAAATCTCCTCTGATAGTTTAGAGTGTCAAGTAACTAAAATCAGGCCCAAAAGTGACATTTTGACATGTTCCTGTGTTGGTGTCAATTCGTGTGAATGTTTGTGTAACCGCCGACAGGAAATGGTGCATACTGCAAATTATCGATACCTGGTTCCCGGAGTGGCCGCAATAAAGAGGTTAAATTTGTCATGAATTTGCTCCCTAGGGCCGAGATTTAGTGTCCATTGTCCGTTTGAGAGAGAGTCCGTATTACAGGAATTTTTAGAGGAAACGTATGAGAAAGTTGTTCGGCACATAGGAAACTGTCCGTATTAGAGAGGTGTCCGTATCGAGAGGTTCGACAGTATGTCTGTCTGTCTGTCTGTCTGTCTGTCTGTCTGCCTGTCTGCCTGCCTACCTGCCTGCCAGGCTGTCTGTCTATCTCGTGGGTAGTTGGTTAGTTGTTACATTGCCATCAATTGTATGTGAATTAAGAAAAACAAAGGATAAGACTAATTGCAAAAGAAATAGATTCTTCAACTAATTAACCGTAAGACATACTTTTCCATGTCTGCACGGTGTCGAAAGCCCCAGCTTCCTTGTGTACTCTCGACCATTTTTGAATTCCCTGTTGTTCCACTGGTGAAGACTATAGTAATAGGTGTAGAACTAAACGACTTGACCGACTAAGGAATAAAGGAAACGATGACTAGAGCATTGCCATGATTTCTTGTGGGGACGGACTGGTGTTCCAAAGGGAAAATCAATCAATCAATCAATCAATCAATCAATCAATCACATTTATTTAAAGAGGATAGCACATAATACTTCGCAAAACTAATGAACCTGTGGCAATCTGAATAAAGAACAATTAATTAAACTAAGTTAAAAGGTCAATTCTTGTCACTTCTAATACTAGGTCTAAAAATAATTATCTAAGAAAGGAGTAAAAATCCTATCCCTCAGCCTACAGATTGAGAAGTGCGTAGCCTAAGAGGGAGGTGATTCCAACATTTGGAAGTTCTTCCAGAAAACGTGCGGTCTGGCTCTATTATATCTAGTAGGTAATATTTCAAGATGAGCACCTCGTGTTTTTCTACTAATAGGCAGAATTTTGTACGTGATTTAATTACTTACGCTTCGTACTTGTTGTCGCTACAAACAGATCCTCAGGCAAGCTAAAACAAAGGTTTTCTTTGGAATAAGCCCTGGCAAGATGAGACACTTTGCCCCGACACAGACTTTACCATGAACGGAGGTCCTAAATCAACCTACACACCATGACTGGGCCCAAACCGCCCAGTTGTGCGACAGGAATGTCACAGGAAATTGTGCTTTTCAAGGTTTATAACATTTAATCTGATGCCATAAGATATCTATGTGAGTGAAATTGTTAAAACTTGCCTGGTTTTCATTAGAGGACTCTCGAAATAGTTCTTCGAAAGACAGCCAACCAACCCTAAATGAACAACAACAACAAAAAAAGATCGAACTACTAAACAAAACGATGTCGGTTACAAACTCATGGTCTCAAGTAAACTCTTCTAACAGCTGAAGTTTGCGTTCTATATGTATGTCCTAGGCTTCCGGGCTTTTCAACAATCAATCAACCAACAGGTGATTGAGGCATGATTCAACGTTAACTCTCGGACGTAGGAGCAAACTCACCCCTACCACGGTAGAAGGGAAGGGGTTGGATGTAACCGTACCCTTGGAACTACACAGCTTGGTCATGATGTCATTTGCCGTCACATGACGTCATGAAAACCACCAGAAATCGCAAAATAAAAACGATAATGGTGTATAAAAAGGTACTGATTCTGCAATGCTGCTCTATGCTATAAGCTGCACACCCGAGGATTAGGTTAACACATTCTTCGAAAACATCGATCTTCTCACGGCTGTTGTTCTTACATTTTCATCGATTATTCTTAAGAGGATTTTTTTTGTACAAGGAAGCAATGATCGACTTCTCTTTTCTTGTTTTTTTTTTTTTAACTGAGGTGTCCGAGTATTTAACTGCCGTTGTCTGCCTTCTTGAATTACTGCCAGTAGTTATCGAGCACACCATTGTCGCATAAACCTTAGCCAATTTACCGTACTCTACCAAGGCCCTAACATTTGGAATTCTCCACCAGTATCTATAACTAGTTTAACACGCTTTTCCAACTTTAAGAAAAAGTTGATCATATTTTTATTTACAAAATAGTGAATTGGTCATGCCGCGCCCGCAGAACTTAAAATTATCAATAGAGTAACTTCTGAGGTGGCCTCCATTGTAAGCCTGATGGTGTCTTTTGAAGGTGTCCTCGCCGCTTTTTGAGTATTGTCAATATCTTTTGTTATTATTTACGTGGCAAATGATGATGATGATGATGACCATGATGATGATGATGATGATGATAATGATGATGTAGTAATAATTGCTTTATCTTAGTAACGCTGTGTTTACATTTGAGCTTTTACCAAGGTAAACAGTTACTAAGGTCAAGTTACTTAACCTTGGTACATTCGTCTATGGTTTATACCGGGTCAAATAACTCAAGTTGATCTTTCAACAGTCGCGCGCGCTACATTATCAACGTCATGAAATTCGAACTTGGACGGGGATCCCACCGCAGCGGAACAGGAGCAAATTGAGGTGCCATCATTTTCATAGGCGAGGACCTCATTCCATAATATTGCGGCGAAAATTCAGCTGCTTTATCATACCCAGAGTATGCACGGTTATATGCGTAGAAACGTGGATACGTTGTATATGCAGCATCCTCCCTGGTGGCAAAATATATCGACAATAATTACACAACAAAGGACCGAACTTTGTCTAGAGAAAGTTGTAAATAATACTGAGAATGAAAAATACAATGCTTTCTTTTACGTGACGGATTGTTCGCCGTAAGAAGATCGATCCAATCTTTCCACGTTATCTGCCATGGTAACCTAGTCAAAACTGGAAAAGAAACGCTTTGCTTTGTCGGCAATTGCACAATCTACTCACCGCGGGAAGTGATATATTACGCCGCCACAAGCGGATATATCTGTCATCTTGACCTTGGTTACCAACTGTAACCATGCCTGATCACAGGGTAATTACAACTTTTACCTTGGTTAAATTTCTTTTGTCTTTTGCGGCATTTACCAAAGTATCAGTTGGCGTTTACACACGGAAAATGTTTACCTAGGTAAGTAAACTCTGATACCTCGGTAAACCGTTCAAGTCTAAACACAGCATTAGTAGAGCTTTGACGTGTGATCAATGAACACATATCATTTAAGCGACAACTTTCTGTACTTGAGAATTTTCTTGAAACGCACTTTACTCCTGAGAACGCCCGTAGACAACGTTCTCCGAGATGATTAAGATGTGCCTCCTTAAAGAAAAGTCAATGGCACTTGACAATGGCAGATGGCAATGTTCTCCGCTATTCTAAAAGGTTTCTGCATACACTCATTTTCGGGTGAGAACGCCAAAGAACAATATGTACTGTAGTATAAAAAGTCCACAAATGCAAATTAGGACAAAAAAAAGCCATTTAAGACACTCTTAAAAGCGTCCCTTCATACAGAGGAACGTGTTGAAATAAACGTAACAATATGTACTTAAATATAAGCGGACGTTATAATTACCTGCTCGTTTCTTTCATTCTGTTGACCATCAATCTACACTTGACATTGTTTTGAGTTGAACTGGAAAACTAAAATCATCAGTGGCATAAGAGTCACATAACTTGCGTTGAAACCAGGAAACAATATGAAAGTGACATTTACGTTCAGTGGAGGATAATCTTTTCGGTTGAACTACGGTATAGTTCATCTCCTTGGCTTGGGGAAGAAAGTACTCCTTGATATTGGCTATATATTTAAAGAACTTGAAAACGTGATGTTGAAACGTTACGTTATGTGTATGCCCGAGATGGATATAGTTCACAAAGGGTATGGATCTCTAGCAGTTTTTGGTCTTGATTATCATGACCATTTTGGCCTCAAGTATATGGCTTTTGCACTCTAGTCTTGAATTGGGTATGCTTTTTTTGGAAGCTACTATCGATAAGACCATCACCAAGAGCCCGCAGGTCTGGACTAGGGAACTACTTATGAGGGAGGTCTTAAGGGCCCATTAACCGATCTTTTCGAGCCATTGCTAAGGAAAATTTATTCTCATATAACCTCATCATTTTTAGTTACTTCAGAGTTATTTCATGTGTTTTAACTTTTTCATGATTAGTAACACTAGTGATGACGTCATCAGGCCACGCCCATGGTCATGTGACTAATACTGAAAAAACGCAAAGGCTCCCAGGCAAATTACTTCATCGGGATTTTTTTCATTGATTTAATATTTTAATTTAAATCCTCATTACGCTATGCATAGATTTTGTTTCATTTCTTAAAGGTCAGATTTTGAGAGAATTTCAAAATATTAAAAAATTCGTAATTTTCTGAAAAAAGCATGATTTTGAAAAAGGAATGCATAGCTATCTTTCTAACGTTGCTTTGATCGAAATCCGTCGAAAAAGGCTGGATTTAATGAAAAACCGCGTTTCCTTTAGCATTTACAGAAACCGGAAGTGCGCCCGATATATAATGCAAGTTACCCTATCAGCGCGTGCGCAATTTACACCACCAGCGCACTTCGGTAGGATCAAACAAAGCCACACGGAGTTAGTTTTTCTCTTTCTATTGCTCCTGTTTTTCTCTCTTTTTCTTATTTTGTCTCTGCTTGTACTTTTTTTACTTTGCATTTTGTGAAACACAAAGAAAAGCATCTAAAATGTAAGCGAATTTGGAAGTTATTGAGTTGTTTTTATTTTCGGCGCTCAGGCTAACGTAAATAACCGGAAGTGAAATTTCACCAACGCACGCGAGCGCGCGCATAAATCGGTTAATGGGCCCTTAAATTAGGTATCGAAATTTTGGACAGGTCATAAAAAGGGTTGGGAAAATCGCCGATGTTGGTCTTAAATAGGGTAAGGGTTCTTGGCCTGCCGCTAGTAGCAATTTCTAAACCTATTATGTTTATTTGAAATATTTCTTTCTTTTAGTTTAAGTGGCATGCCTGAAAAATAGCCATGTGTAGTTGAGCGCATCAACCACTATAAACATGCAACATTTTTTGCAATGCAGATCCGTTTGCAAAATCATAATAAATCTATCCACATTACGTTTCATAAAATTCACTCTGTTTTTAGATGGTAACCTTGTCGATGACATTCAGCAAATCATTTTCAATGACGCCACCGCCAGCCACAAAACACGCGGGTTTACACGCTGAAATTCTCGTGTGGAGTTCTGAAGGTCCAATATTTGCTGGGGCAGGAACTAATGTTGCACCTAAAAGGAACACATAAATGAAATGAATAGCCGGAAAACGCTAGTCTAATTCAATAGAAAAATTGAAAGAGAAGATAAAGGTTAAGTCTGCATACGAGCTAAGTGTGCAATCAGGCCGGAGGTTATCCCAGTTTCTGTCGCATGAAGCGACTAGGAGAATTTCTACTCCCCTTTGGATGGGATGCTAGTCCATCGGAGGGTTACCCACAACATCAAGTTCGCCGGTACCCATTTGTACACCTGGGTGGAGAGAGGCACTGTGAGAGTAAAGTGTTTTGCCCAAGAGTACAATGCAATGTCCCCGGCCAGGGCTCGAACCCGGACCGCTCGATCCGGAGACGAGCACACTAACCATGACGCCACCGCGCCTCCTTCTAAATAGGGGAAAAACAACTTCAAAACCTAGTCTTTTCCAGACGTCTATGGACACGTCGCGTTTTTGTCAATAATAATGATGTGTATTCATTCCATATTGACATAATATACTGTACCAAGTCAAACAACATTGAAAAATGCTTCGCAGTTCAGAAACATTTGTCACAAGTTGACAATTTGTCCAGTGTCCTAAAGATTTTCACCAAAACATGGGAGTATGTTATTTTTACAAACCAAAACGAGCGGACAACTATCAAATTTAAAAACATGTTAGGTACCTGTTCTTAAACACGCTAGTTGAATCAACCAGTACTCGGGAATTCTGTGCACCAAAATCATCACTCTGTCTCCTGGCTTGATGTTGGCAGCGGTGCACAAAACGTTTGCAGCCCTGTTAGTTGAGAGAAATCAGGGTACGTTTTTGATCATTGCAACGAGGAATGCCTGAAGGTGTCCTCAAACGAAATGAAATGAGACCCACACTATTTAGTTCAATAAGCTTCAAGCGAGGAACATAGTAAAATTGCCCTCCAGCTTTAAACAGAATCATCTCAATCTTCAAACAGGCCTGAGTAGCAAGAAAACACCAACAACAACAACTTTATCGGTACCCATACCTAGAATTAAAGTTTACAAAAATACGTTTTAAAATACAGAGAGTACATGACCACCCGGAATAATCTTAGTGGGCTATTTAAGACTGGGCAGCCATCCTTAGTGATTACAGCAATCATATATTAGGGTCACATACTAGAAGAGAAAATAAGAAAAATATACATGCCACAGAACCCACGGCACACACAAAAAGAGACCAAGTGTACATACAGATTTAATGAAAAGTAGTTGGATAATACAGTGTATTGACGAGAAGAGTTACACTTTACCTGCAGAGGTACAGATATTCAATATGTACTAACAGCTTGCAATAACATGTGACTTGATCGTTTTCTAAAATGTTTAAGTGGCAGAAGCTTAATACTATCACTAATATCGTTCCAGATCTAATGTTAAAGATTCCATAGTTTGTACTGGTTTTTGGGAGAGCATACGTCATTCTAGATGAAAGCCTTGTATTGTACATACATAATTGCTAGTTCCCAGAGGTCGCGCCATAAATAGCAAAATCCGCGCGGGTCCAACACCGTAGGTACTCAATTGGCGCACTTTTCGTCAAATCGGAGAAATCTGATTGGCTCAGAAGACGAAACGAATACATGTCCATGCTAAAAAAATTCTTTGTGTTCATCAAAAGATTCTCGGCGTGTAGGGAAGAGAATGTCAAACAACATCGAATGCAACAAGAAGTGAGGGAGCCTAAAAGCAGATTTTGATTTGTTTACACGGACCAGTTTGTTATTTGATATCCATTGGTTGATCAAATCAAGAATCTAGAGGCTTACCGCTTCGAGTTTGAAGCAAGATCTTGAAAATTCCACTTCACCTCTAGTCCTTCGCCATCGACCCACCACAAAGCGGGAATGTCGCCTTCTCTTTGACCATTCTAGAACGTGAACCCAAAATAACCACATTTCACTTGTAAAGGAAACACGACACTCATGTTCCAAGAGGTA
Organism: Orbicella franksi; assembly: GCF_964199315.1. Taxonomy (NCBI): domain Eukaryota; kingdom Metazoa; phylum Cnidaria; class Anthozoa; order Scleractinia; family Merulinidae; genus Orbicella; species Orbicella franksi. The sequence goes on from NC_138154.1 coordinate 17,137,342, forward strand.
TACATACAGGACCAGTGTCTAAATCTAAAAGAAGCTGTAAACATGATGCTAAAAATGTACGTATATGCCCAAGATGGATATGGTGCTTAAACGTGAAGACTGTCGTGGTTTCGGAATTGGAAGTGACAGGGGTGACAAATGGTCCGCCAGAAACAATTTTCGATGGAAACTGAATTTTCGTTGAATTTCACGGGTCTCGCAATCTCCTTTTTTAACGGTTATGTTCCTCTCGCAGTCATCGATCTTTTCTGAAAGCTGTTTAGCAGTATCGCTTTTTGCAAGGCTAAAAAAGTCTCCACGAACCGATTTTTGTTTTTTAACAAATGGCGTCTGAACGTCTTAGAACCTGAGAGTCTCGAGTTGGCATTGAAAAACACTTTAGGTATATATAAGGCTATCCCTACTTTAAATTCTGAGATGTACAGCAGCTTCTCTAGTTTCTCTTAAAGCAATTGACAAATTTGGGTTATATTCCAGGTTATATAGCTTTTTCTTTGCTTGGCTGGGTTATCTGGAAGCCGCATTTCTAAGGTAACCGAGTACATTGAGAATGTTCATAGTTTTCTGGGCTGAAACTGAAATCAAGATCCGTTTTTAGACTACAATAGCTCGTCACCTTTTCTTTGCTTGCCCACTCATCTAGGACGTCAGCAAAGTTGAAGTACTCCGGAACTTGAAAATCTTTAGATTCCCAGATTGAGTCACCTTCCATTGTTTGTTTATCAGCTTTCAAGAAAGTAAAAACCGGGAGAAGTTACTCATTAAATATTGACAGGCAAACGGAATAAAACCGGGAATAGAGATCGCAAGGAACGGACTCTGTTATTTGTGAAAGGGGTGGGGGGGGGGGGGGGGCATATGAGGAGGCCCCTTTCAAATCCCCAATGCTGAATAAAAACCCCTTCCGCTCTAAGAGTTAATTAGCGTGACGAGCGTGACGCACGTGACGAGTGATGTGACAAATGTTAAGAAAGCTTGTGTCACCATAGCTTATCTCATTTCGTATATACCGTATATATATTTCGTATATATATATGAAAATATATATGCGATAACCTGTTTAATACGTGTATACATGAAATAAAGTTTTCTTTTAAGTCCATAGTAAAGCTTCGTCCTGCCGATTTTACCGCTCGTTCATCGTCTCGTTTCAACCAACCGATCTTCCGACGATGTTCGTGTGTGTTGCATTATGAAAATATTTCTCAGTATCACATTTACATTATGAAAATACTTGCGCGACTCGGACAGTATTACATCGTCAGTAGGTAGGTGTGTTTTAACTAAAGAAGCAACCTAATAAAGAGGCAACAATGGGCTTCGTTGTTCAATAGTCTTTCAATCAGTTGCACAATCATTCTAAAACAGCTTGTGTTGCGAAGTAGATATTCCATTGTTTGATGCAAAATCACCCGAGTGAGACATAGAAACTCTTTTCTTGGTTGTCAAAAAGATCGACCTTCCTTAAATTAAGTTCACGTCAGATGATCTGGAGAACAAAGCGGGAGCAGCAGTATAAAGCTATTTTCAAGAGGGACAGCAGGATTGCTACAATAATTAAAAAATAATAATGATTAAATGGCCACACGGGCGTGAAGTGCGTGGGAACTCACCTATTCCGGCGATGATTCTTGACTTTTATTCCAGAAGTTCTGAGAAAAATCCCTGCAATCTGATCATGAAGGTCAAGAGTTTGGTCAAGGGTTTGTAGTTGCACCAACCGAAGCTCTCTGAATAAAAAAAATTACAGTCAAACTAGACTACGAGTAGTCCCTCTTTCGCTTAGTCCGTCGAGCGAGACGGTAAACAAACCGCGAGGAAAAAATGGCGGCGTGAGACAAAATACCCCCAATCTTGCGTGACGAGCTCAAACAGCGTCTGCGTTATACGTTAGGAGGCTAACAAAACCTTGAAGACCTAAATATGCCTGGAATGTTTATTGTGTTAAAACCAATCAGAGGCAAGATCTTCGACCACAGAAACCACAAAGAATAGATCAGTTTCCATCGGTCACGGAACAAATTTGTTTTGTTTAACCAGGTTTAACAAAATAAATCCTCTGTTTTTGTCACCCAAGAATTTAAATAACTGCTGTTCATATCCTATTGAAACACCAAGCAAGAGGGTTTGGGATGTTTTTAACGTGAAAGCGCTATTTTCAAGCGCAAGCGGGCGTGCAAGTGTGCGACCGGTAGGGGCGGCCGTTGGTCTAAAAGTACAAACGAGTGACCACGGGTGATCTTGGGTGTCCAAGAGTGACCACGAGCGACCAGATTGCATAAAAAACTATATCAGTGATGTTATTATGACGTCATTAGGAAGTCATTATGCAACATAGTGAGGCAGTCTCGTTCCCAGGTTCTCTGTCCTCTACCTTAGCGTTGACCAGGTGGGGGCTGGTCACGTGACTACCTGTGACACAAGTTGTAGAGTCAACGAATACTTTTTGTCGGTCTGAAATTGAAGCGAAAGGACATCCTCACGTAGAAAAGATCTTTGGCTGGAATAAATTCAAGAATCATCGAATTGGTGAGTTCTTCTGCTTTTCAAGCGGTAAGGCCATTTATCAACCTTTAGCCCTCATCAATTAATAATTGTGGAACTGATTAGAAGGCGATTGCTCCTTTAGTTTATAAAACACACACACACCTAATGTTACGCAAGTATTTTCATAATGTGATAGAAACATTCTCACAATGCAACACCGTCGGGAGATCGGTTGGTTGGAGCAAGACGATTTGCGAGCAGTAAATTTGGTAGTAGGAAGCGTTGTTTCAATGAAGAACAGTGTTTTGCGTGACATTTCGCGTGACGTTTTGTTATTGATTTTAATAGTTTAATATTACACTTTCTATCAAACATGATTACATTGATTGACATTGCAACTTGAGCAGCTCGATGTAGGAATCGTTTTCAGTTAGTTTTACACGTGTCGGAATGGATAGCTTCCCGTTTTAAAGGTTTTTTACAGTTTAATTGGACTCTGGAATCCCGTCACGAAGTGAGTCAGTTGAAGTTAGTTTTTTCCGTTTTCTAAGGCTTTGTTACTTTAATTTCTGGTATTGTAATTTCGGTAATCGACCGCATGTGATTAACAATTGTGTAATACCGCGTGGTTTACTCAGTGAAATCTGTTCGCGTTTCTTGGTTTATACGATGTATTAAGTCCCTTTATTTTCGGTTAGTTGCTATTGGTTAAGTGTATCATTTGTTGTGTTTATTTCAGATCGAATAAAAATCATATTTATACCATTCACGGGAAATCAGAGTCAGGGGCATTTTAGCGGTTTTCGTCCGACGGACCAAGCGTTGCTGTGGATTTTAAGAAAAGAAATCGTTCTTTATAGGTGTATACGAAATGATATTATGCACATTTATTCACATCACTCGTCACGTACGTCACGCTCGTCACACTCGTCACCCTTGTCGTACTAATTCCCTTTTAGAGAGGGAGCGCTTTTATCCAGCTGTTTTGGAAAGCGCCTCGTTGGATTCTTGACCATTCTTTCGCCCCCCTCCTCTCAAATAAAGAGGTCCGTCCCTTGTGATCTCTTGTCCCGGCTTTATTCCGTTTCCCTGTCAGTACTTGATCAGTAACTTCTCACGGTTTCTCACTTTTGTGAAAGCTGGTAAACAAACGATGGAAGGTGACTCAATCTGGGGATCTAAAGATTTTCAAGTTCCGGAGTATTTCAACTTTGCTGACGTCATAGATGAGTGGTCACAAAAGGAAAAGGTACGGTGACGAGATATTGCAGTTGAAAAAAGGATTTTGATTTCAGTTTCAGCCCAGAAAACTATGAGCATTTTTAATGTACTGTAATGTACGGCTTTTTACAGTATCTTTTTTGTACCCTTTGATATGCCTATTGGTTTTGATCTGGAAATAGTGGACTTAAAGCCTTTCATTGCGATTTGCTTCTTTCAATTCCAATTTATGTATTCTTCATTTATTGCGTTCGAGAGAACGCAGTTCTAGTCGGGTAATGGAGAAAAAAGAAATCGACTTTCTTTGTATGTATCTTGCTATGTGTCTTTCTTTCCCCTCAAAAATTCGTCTGGGACGAATGACGTCATCTCCATGTAAACAAAATAATTGTCCTAGTTTTGGTAATAAAAGCACGTCGTCTCGCATACCGACGGAACAGGCAACGTTTGTGTCGATTTACACGGTCCAGAATCGTAGGGTTCCGGTCAGTGTAAAACATTGACCAATATTCGAACGCAGTCTTTAATCTACAATTACTACTAGTTATTTGTTTACCCAGGTACATCCAAAATAGACGACCTTACCAGTGTTGACCCAAAACTTCCAGGATAACGTCATCTCGCCAGATATCACTAAGGGTGGTAAATCGTAACTGCGAGACGTTGTGAGATGGCGAGACTAGCGTTTTTCTTTGCGAATCCGAGACATTTGGACCTCTTCTATTGTTAGGCCGAGACTCAAAGTGTTTTTAATGCGAGCTCGAGACGTTCAGGTTCTAAGACGTCAGTTGAGGCTCCATTTATAAATTAAAAAACAAACAAACAAGCACGTTGGTATGTCGTGTCTGTCTTAGCCGTGCAAAAAATGAGACTACGAGACAGCTTTGCGAAAAAGTAGAGACTGTGAGACCAGTGAAATTCGACGAAAATTGGTTTTTCGTCAAAAAATGATTTCTGAAGGACCATTCGTCACCCTTATCACTCCCAACACCGAAGCCACGACAGTCTTCACGTTTGAGCACTATATCCATCTCGGACACATACGTACATTTTTGACATCATGTTTACAAGATTTAGCGGCTATTTGGCAATTTTATTAAATTTAGATATTGTTCCTGTATGTATATCTCTCGGAACAAAGTGAAATGTGGTTACTTTGGGTTCACCTCCTAGAATGGTCAAAAAGAAAGTGACATTCCCGCTTTGTGGTGGGTGGATGGCGAAGGCCTAGACGTGAAGTGGAATTTTCAAGATCTTGCTTCAAACTCAAAGCGTTAAGCCTCTAGATTCTTGATTTGATTAACCGTTGGATATCAAATAACAAACTAGTCCCCTAGTCCGTGTAAACTAATCAAAATCTGCTTTTATTTCTTGTTGTATTCGATGTTGTTTGACATTCTCGTCCCTAGACGCCGCGATTCTTCTCATGAACACCAGTAATCACGACCTCTCGCCGGACCCGATATTTTTTTACATGCCCATGTATTCGTGTTGTCTTCTGAGCCAATCAGATTTCTCCGATTTGACAGAAAGTCCGTGAATTGAAGATTTCCAGTGTTGGCCCCGCCCAGAGTTCTCGTTTCTTTGTGATGACCGAAAGCATCGCGACCTCTGGGAAGATTGAGAAGATTCCGTCTAAAGCCGGAAAGCAATTATAAAATGTACCTCGTTTCAAGCTTATTAAGCTATATAAAATGGGTAAAGCACTCGCGAAGAACTGTCTGGAGTGGGGGTTTCATTTCATTTCATTAATCTGAAAACATTCTCAGACATTCCTCTGTGCAATGATCAATAACCACAATAAACGTAACCTGATTTCTCTCAACTAACAGGGCTACAAACGTTTTGCGGACCGCTGCCAACATCAAGCCAGGAGACAGAGTAATGATTTTAGTGCACAGAATTCCCGAGTACTTGTTGGTTCAACTAGCGTGTTTAAGAACAGGTAAGTCTCTTTACATTTCAAATTTGTCTGCCCGTTTTGGTGCCTGACAATTCCAAAATACACCCATGATGTGGGGCTTTTTACCTCTCTTAGTGTATATATGATAAATATTGTGAAAATGAAGTCGCTGTTTTTTATCCTGGTGAAACTGTTTGGGACGGTTGACAAACTGTGATTGTTTAGTCATTTTTTAATGTTGTTTGAATTTGTCGGAATTGGTACAGTATATTGTGTCACCGTTGAATAGATCAACATCAATATTGTGTTCGGGATAGCGAGGGGAGATGAAGATAAAACGCTTTGGTGAGGCGTCCCTAGACATCTGGGGGAGACTGTAAGTTCTGAAGTTGTTTTTCTCCATTTAGAGCGAGGCTTATTTTTCAACTTGCTACTGAATTAAGCTAGCGTTTTCTATTTATGTTATATATGTTTTCCTTCAGGTGCTGTATTAGTTCCTGCCCCAGCAAATATTGGACCTTCAGACCTTCACAGGAGAATTTCAGCGTGTAAACCCGCGTGTTTCGTGGCTGGTGGTGGCGTCATTGAAAATGATTTGCTGAATGTTATCGATCAGGTTACCATCTAACAACAGATCGAAATTTATTAAACGTAATGTAGATATAGATTCATTATGGTTTTGCAAAGGGCCTGCGTTGTTGAAAAATGTTAGATTGTTAAGTGTTAAATGTTAACTGTTGAATGTTTGTAGTGATTGATGTTTTTGTTTTTCCCTTGAACAGGGCGCCGTTTTTCGGGTTTGTGCCAATAGGGTGTCAATTTGCGTTTGCTTCTTCCTTTAAGGGCGTTCGTGCTAATTGTTTCTGCACATCCTTACTGCGCACGTAAATTCACACGCCACGTCATGCATCGAGCGCGCGCGCTAAGTACTAAAATGAACAATAGTTCGCATAGTGTGATCGTCCGGATGAGAGTAGTTCTGAAAAGAACTGTTGTTGGTGAGTGACGTTTCGACAACCTGAACGGAAGTCATCTTCAGAGGCAAGTCACTTGACTCTGAAGATGACTCCCGCTCAGGTTGTCGAAACGTAAGTCACCAACAACAGTTCTTTTCAGAACTACTCTCACCCGGACGATCACACTATACGAACTACTGATACTCCTGGGTTCAAACCATTTAAAATGAACAATGATAGAGCAGATGGCCATTGCTATAGCTTTGCTTGGATTTAACGGTCTTGAACGTTCTGTGACTCCTACTTTTCTTTCCAGAAACAGATTTTATTTACAATTATCTCCACATTGTCCAAAAATGAACAAAAAAATCAATGTGGGAAGTTAAAAAAATTCAAGATTACTGTCCACGGGACATCGAATCCTGCCACCTTGGGGTTGCAAGGCGCTTGAAACTATGGTCGCTAAATGCGAACTTGTTCTATATGGAACCTCACCAGTTGACTAAATTCACGTAATAGGTCAGCTTAAACAATATTTGGCAGAGAACATTTAACTTCAAAGATCTAATTGCAGTATTTTTGGGCTTCCAGACACTGCGTCGTTATTCCCTAACGAAGCCCGTTGTTTTCAGATTTAGGGTGTTCTTCCGGGCATGTTCTCTCAAAAACGAAG
>NC_138154.1:17152081-17212081 GCF_964199315.1 Orbicella franksi
GACCGACAACAAAAGCCCTTCACAACTTATGTCTAGGGTAACTGTAGCAGCCGCAACGGTCATAAATAGGGTATCGAATTTTTGGCCAGGTCACAAATAGGGTAGCAAAAAATTGCAGATTTTGGCCATAAATGGGGTAAGGGTTTTGGGAAGTGGGCCGCACACCCCCAACCAACTTTTCTGGAAGTACCCCATCGGCTATCCACCGGATAAATCGCTATCCAGTGGATAAGTGTTAGCAAAACAAACCACGCTATCTACTGGATAGTGATTTATCCGGTGGATTGTGTTATCCTTCTTTCCAACTAATCCCGGCCAGGTCAATTGTGTTAAATACTTCCTCTCCATTTAAAAAGTTGTTCACTATTACTCAAACATTAGTCAGAAACTAACACAAATTGTTGCAACATTGAAGTGGTTTGTACCTCAGACTTCACGGTATTTGTTCATCCGCCTGCAATATGCCATTGCATACTCAGTCAGTTGTGTATTACTCCATCAGTAGTGTTGTTGCTTGTCTGCCTGGAGGTCTGTTAAGAGAAACCCTGTGTACGTCTTGAGTACACTCTGTGGCGTATTTGCACGTTGCCAAAAATGTTTTCGCGCTAGGAAGTCGGCCCGTTCCTTTGACTACGGGTGAAATCGGTAGTTCCAGAGCTTTTAAGAGCCAATCGGTTTGTAGGATTCGCCATGTTTCACCTGCTCACGCTCTAAGAAAAAAAAAATAAGCGTTAAAGCGACAAATTAAAATTGCACACTACTTTAAAATGAGCTTGAATTAATTCGGTTTCAGTTGTGCATGCAAGTGTAGTCCCATAAATTTCACACGTGTTGTAATCTATTCCATTTTTTTTTCCAGGTTATTGATGATAACTACCAAGAACTGTCTCCAGGTAAAATAGGAAAGATTGCAGTCCGTGTGAAACCTTATCGTCCTGCGGGATTGTTTAGTCGTTATGTGGTGAGTTAAACCTTACAACTGAGCCAAACGGTATTACCTAAAGCGTGCATGTGTGTTTCCTTTTTTCACCATATGGCTTTTTCTTGATGGCATGATTCATTACGAAGTGTTATTTTATATCGACAGGATGATCCCGACAAAACAGCAGCTCGTTTTTCAGGAGACTTGTACATCACAGGTTGGCGAGTTAATTTCTGTTCATCTTTAGGGTCGAAGTTCGTCTGTAAAATACGCAATATTTGGTCAATATTCAGTTAATTTGAACATTGTATGATCTCACCATAATTTGAAATCAAATTCTGGTCATAACCTTCTATCCGACGAAGGTGTGTATTATCTGAGAATTGCTCGAAACAACTTGCAATTCTAGTTCAACAGTCAACAGTCTTTTCATATCGTCAGTTTTCCATACTGGTTATGGGCAGTATGCAAGTGAGCATCATTTTGCGAAGTAATCCATTCTAGCGCATAAGCATAAACGTCGTACGCAGAATCAGTAAGATTTTGATGATCAGCTCTTTTTGATAGGAGATTTTCAAGTTTTCTTAACAAAAGATGCTACTTAACCAACAGCATCTTACTGCTATATTACCCAACGCGTATTCGCCAATGAAAGCCAGCCTTTTTAAGTGTTCCTATGTGTTGCATAAATGGTCAGGTGATCTTGGCTATAAAGACGAAGACGGTTACTTCTGGATTGTAGGACGAACCGATGACATCATATTTGTTAACGGGTAAGAAAAAAAAAGTACTGATCAACTAATAGTACGAGGCTATTTCCTGCAAACATACCGACATGGAACGTAAGGAGTAAATATGAACATTTTTTTAATTTAAAAACTTTGTTCTTTATAGTTTAACTTTAAAAACCACCAATAACTTATCCATTTACTTATCTACTTCCAATACGGACCATGTTAAATTGGTAGAGACTTCATCTACGAAGCCACTTGCATTGCACATCTAAGTGTTTTGCTGCTGCAACATCTTGTTTTAGATTATTTATAATCTGACATTCGAGTACTGCCGATTACACTTTGTCAGAGCTTTACAGGGATGAAACATGACTTGAACAAAAAGATTTGGATCGCCTGCCAAAAAAACTCATCTTGGAGAAGAAGCGCCATAACACTCTGGAGGTTATTTTCGCGGCTGGCATTTAGAATGCGAGACCTTTCCAAAGCAAGCATGCGAAGTGCGACAACAAGAATGTGCCCGTGATCATCTGATCACGTGACGTGCCTCTCACCAGTCACACTCACTGGACTACACTAGCCTTTGAACTAACTTTTTTCAATGCATCTATTCATCAAATTATTAAATTATACTCTTTCAGCGTCAACATAAATCCTTGTGATGTTGAAGAATGTCTGATTTCACACCAAGCGGTTTTGGCGTGTGCTGTGGTCAGCAGTCCTGACCCACTTGGACAGGTCAGAAATAGTCGCTGCTCAAGTTAAAATGATGATAATTCGCTTCAACGTTAACAGTACATTAAGGATTATAAACTTTCAGTTTGAGAGGTATTCACTGCAAGAAGCCTTTGAAAGCCAGATCCTGACATTTTTTTACCAGTACGATATGGAGCTAAGACTAATACGTAAGAAGAATCAATTCTGGAATCAAGGCTGAACGTCTAACAAGCTAATTAATTTGATTCACAAGAGGCAAACACGTACTGTTCCAAATCTTGCGCTTCACGCTTCCTCGACTTGAATTTCGTCAAGTTAAGTTGTCTGAGAAAGAAAACTTGTTTTGGGAATGCAGTATTCATGGTCTAATTTCACGCATTTCTGACCGTTTCTGTAGGCGTCAGTGAAAGCATTTGTCGTGTTGTCCAGTGATTTTAAGAACAAAGAACCAAATGAGATGATAAAGGAACTACAAGATTACGTGACAAAGAAGACAGGAGCCTGGATGAGCCCAAGGAAGGTCAATTATGTTTTAGTTACAAAATTTGTTTATTTAGTTAATGTCTTCAATCGGCAAAGCGCTCCTACATAGATTTGGCATTTAAGTTATTTAGTTATATTTATTATTTGAAATTTTGCTCGCGTTCTTTCTTTTAAGAAAAAAAAGCTCAGACTTGAACTATCAATCAACTGTTAAACCATTACCATCTAGAGATAGACTTGCTTACGTACGTGTAAAACACTTGCCCAGCGAGGACCTGACCGTGACTAGCTCAATTAAATGCCTTACATGGAAGAACATACACTGATATTGTCCTTTTTATTTCTTTCCAGATAGAATTTGTGGATGCCTTTCCCACTACGCTAACAGGCAAGATCAACCGAAACCAGCTTAAACAAAAGGAGTGGAACCAGTTTTAATATATAGATTTAGCCAGGCTACATACAATCTCGTTCCCAGAGTCATCGTTCCCCTTGACCAGCGGTCGGAAAACGAAGAGCTCTGGGAGCAACCATTTTGAAATAACCGAATTCTGCCCATCCGGTTTCACTGCGCAGTCTGCATCTATGCGCGCCGGCCATGCGCGCCTGAAATGGTTGCTCCCAGAGCACTTCGTTTTCCGCTAAGATGTATAACGGTTGTATTTGAATGTATACTCGCAAGAGTTCTAAGACTAAGAGGCAGTTATATGGCGAGTATGGAATGCGCAATATACTGGTAATACAGGATTTATAAGGGATTCACGTTATTTAGTGGCCTGTATGTGTTAGTAGACTTGCCGTGTAAAAGTAAGCTGAACGTTAAGAGTCGAGTAATTAAACCGTTGGCTGTTGGACTCTTTGAGTGGAAGTTGTTGTCGCTCGCGCGCGTTACAATACATTCCGCTTTTGTTGTTAAAAAAGTTTTTGCATCAAAAGAGTAGGGTCACCGGATCAGTTTTTGAGATATTAGCTTCGTGGATAAGGAATTTTTCACGCGTGTTCTACGCGTAAATTAAAATCTCGACTTTGCAAGATCGCAATTTGCCCCAGCGTGAAGGCTGTCCGCTACTCAGTAAAACCCGCAATTCCACGCGAAAATTCGAAAACCCGCGAATAGTGTTTTCTTTTTCGCTGTTGTCGTTAGCAGCATAAGCGGTAGAAGAAATGAGTACTATAAATACCCGAAGGTGAGATTGGCGCAGGAAAAGAAAGAAGAAAACCTGAAGGGTAGTTTTTTTCCTTCTGTGTTTTAGATTGATAGCCGGTGCGATCGATCGTAACATCAACATCACAATTTTCATTTACGTTCCAGCACAGCGGTTTAAAAGAATGTTTTTTCCTTTGAAATTGCCTGAAGGATGGATCTTTTCGAAGGTGAAAATAAGCGATATCGCAAACAGTTCACTAAACTTAGCGGAAACAAAGTTTTACGAAGTAGGCATCGCGCCGCCCTGTTTGTTGTGAATTTTGCGAACTTTAAATCTCGCGCGCTATCTCGCGACCCCTCGGGTGATCGCGTGATGCCTCGTGAGGAAGTGCGCCTAAGAGCCCAGGCTTCTCACGGAAATATTATTGTTTTGAGTCACGTTAACTGGGTTTCGAACAACTATTTACAAGTTAACCTGACATGAGCCCGCGATCCAACCGAAAAACCGGGAAACCAGCATTTGGTCAGCGGTAAACTTTAAAAAGCACATGATCGCTATGATCCCGCAATATGGTCATGTGATACTGGTCAGCTGATACCTTGTTTTGATAGGTGTCAATTGACCATAACATGGATGTCCAATATCAAAGAAGTAGGCTACAAACCGAGGCTGCATGTCTCTGTCAACCTATGAGCTGGAATATGGCTGCCATCTTGCGCAACTTCGGCGTCGTCGTCGTCGTCGTCGTGCGTACCCGCCATCGAGCAATACTGCTAGCTATGATAACCATGAGAAAATCATTTCATGAGTTTCCTTTACCTCTCTCTATAGGTATAGTGCTCCGCTTGACGGCCCTTCGGGCCGCCGGAGCTCCGCTATAAACAAATATGGGTTATTGACCAAGCGTGAGGCCAAGATAGCTGGATATTGACCAAGTTTTATTTTTGCGTGTTTTTATGGACCGAGACGGAGTAGAGGTCCATAAATTCGGAAGAAAAAAGAACGAGGCCAATATCCAGCCATCTTGACCAAGCAACTTGGTCAATAAAGAATTCACCATCCTGCTCGCTCGAGTAGCCAATCACAGCGCATGATTTCCTTCATCTTGCTCGTTCTCGGAGCTAGCCGCATAATTAACAATTATTCACCGAAGTGGAGGTGAATAATTGTTTTAGTATATACCACACAAGCTGAATAACTAGCGGAACAAAGAGTAACTTTATTTGTTTAAGAGTAACTTTATTTGAAACAGGAAGCCATTTTGGTTTTCTTCGGCTGCTCGGCTGCTGATGGCTCTTCCTGGATTTTAAACGGCCTTTTGAGTAGCTTTCTCGACAAATGTTGATATCTCTGATGACGAAAGCGGGATGGCAATGGATATTCTCTTTAAAACTGGGGTCGAAGCAACGGAATAGATGACACAAAACGGGACATTTCGCAATCCAAGAATCAACGAGAGCGCAAAATCGTGTCTAAGTGACACGTATGTAGCAGTTATTTCTTGTTTCCATTATATTTTACGCCTGAAAACATAAGTTGAGGGAACATATGCGTTGAATCTTCTTCTGCCGCGTTTTTTCGATATGGTGAGAATGCCACAAAATGTAGCTCTGAAAATATATGAAAGAAATGTCTCAAGTGCTTCTTTCCGCAAGCATTTTATGTCCCCAAGTCCCCAAGCATTTTATGGCTTTTTTGAGAACTTTCGGTGATTGCTCTCACTATCCATGTTAGGATAATGTGTATTTGCTGTTGCCCAGTGCAGATATTTGCCATCAATTAAAGGCTATTCACAACACTACGAAATATGCATCTTACTTAAGACAGAGCCACGGAGAGAAATCAAATTGTCTAGTTCAAATGAATATCTGTGCTTTGAGACTGATAATAGGAGAACATGATCCAGTGGATTTCATTTTCACACGGCCTTCCTTGTTGTAGAAATACTAAATTAAAGACAGCTAATTAAATATGCGTAAAGTAGTGACAAACGGCCATTTTTGGAGGGGGTCTCCCTAACTTGAAGGGAATGAAATATTTTGACCTAAGTTTTTGCCATAATCATTTACTCACCAAACCCAACATTTGTGCCAAGTTTGAGCAAAATTGGTGATTTGCGCAGCATCACCTCTTGCCTGGTTCTGCCTGGTTTTTCCATGGACACACTCTTAAGTGGTATCTTTGAGGGGTCTAATGAAGCTCGAGAAACTCCCATATTAGTCTCCTTTCGGAGTAAAATTCAAATTTTGCGACGAGCATCCCTGACCTTTTCATATGGGAGTTCCTCCCCCCCCCCCCTCCGGGTTTCCAATATCTCACAGGAAGTGACCTAGTGAAGGAGCGAAGGAGGGGGAATGAAATCGCTTTGTTACGCCGCAAAATGTAATAATCGCCGCAAAATGTAATAACAATCGCCGCAAAATGTAATAAAGTTATCAACGCGAAATGTAATAACTTTCCAACGCAAAATGTAATAACTTTTTTAACGCAAAATGTAATAACGCAAATTGTAATAACTCCTGAATGGCAAGTATGTTCAACTTAGTCAAAAATTAGTAACAGTATCGTGATTCTGACTTTTCGGAACCTAAGTTATAAATAACCTGTATACTAGGTCTACTAGTTTTATTATGAATTCTACACACCCTCGAATCAAAATAAGAAAGATGTTCCTTTGCCATGTTGGTTGAACGAGGAAGCGGTGTGCGTGGGGGAGCAGGAGGACCTTGTTTTGTGTGAAGCTTTATGAAATTATCAGCAAATGCACGTTCTTTTTTCTCATACAAAGCTATGGCTGGTTGATTTTGCCATTGATTGATTGATTGCCATGAGATTGTTAAAGAAACTTTGGCTTCCCAGTGAGAGGCTTACCTTAATTTAAATAACACATGATTGAAAGTCAGTGTAATTGCCGTGAATCTCTCTGTAAGCAGTTGGTAAAGGAGTAGATAAAAAGAGAAAAGTGCAAAAGAAAAATTAAAACCCAAAAATGTACAAAACAAGAGTATAATACGCAAATTACACCGCTTAAAAACACCCGAGGCCTTGTCCTCGACTGAGTATAATACGCAGCACAGCGTAAAAGTATATTATAGTACTCTTGAGCGATCTCACTTCCATTTGGGAAGCCCAAGCTTAAAAATAGCCTTAACAAAGAAACACACTCTAGCTTCCCTTACACCTCATTGGCCCTCTCGCTTCAGGGAGGACCAGTAGGAAAGCTACAACTTCGATCATAACCACAGACTATCCTGAGATAAAAAGATCACCAAACAACTATTCGAGCGGGAACGGAATTGAGAAACTTCTCTACCTTTCCCTGAGTAACATTGGATTTAAAGTTGTCACGCTCCAAACAGCAGCTGAAGAGATTCGTGAAGAATCGAAACCGAGCGGTCCTGCTGAAGCAACTATGATATCAGACAACGAATTACCGCTAAGTACATCTGGTGACGAGGATGTCGATTACACAGCCCCAAAAACGCCTTCTTACTGTCCTCCAACGGACACCGAAGAACACATGGCGGAGGACAAACAAAATGATGCTTACGGAAAAGCATCTATACTAAACCTCCGATTATATCATATAAGAGAGACAAATCTCTAAAAGATACGCTTGTTAGAGCGAAAATTAATTGAAGGCTAAAATGCGTCGCTATCGCAATTCACGAGGGGAGTCCGTGTAGGCCTGTCATATCTTTTGTTTTGAACATACTTGCAATTCAGGAGTTATTACATTTTGCGTTAAAAAAGTTATTACATTTTGCGTTGGAAAGTTATTACATTTCGCGTTTATAACTTTATTACATTTTGCGTTGATGTTATTACATTTTGCGTTAGTATTACATTTTGCGGCGATTGTTATTACATTTTACGTTAGTATTACATTTTGCGGCGTAACACGCTTTACCACTACAACTTGGAAAATTACGTTTTCCTAGTTTAATAAAAACTGAAACGCTTATCCTAATGAGGCAAATGTTGTGAACAAAGATTCATGATATTGGGGCAGTCTCATGCCTTGTCAAGCAATAGTCACGCAACATGCATGCAATGCTCCACTGACCCAAATTGTCACATTTCATCAGTGACCATAATGGCAACAAAAAGATCGGCACTTTGAAACTTTAATTTTTTTTTCTGTTTCTGTTTTCTTTTTGCGGCAGACAAATTTATTGATTTTGATTTTGGCCATTTTGGTCTTAAATAGGGTATGGTTTTAGCACTCTAGTCTTGAATTGGGTATGTTTCTTAGAAGAAGCTACTTTTTATCATTGTCAAAAAGGCCATCAGCAAAAGCCCTTCATAACTTATGTTTAGGGCAACTGTGCCAGCCGCAACAGTCATAAATTGAGTATCAAATTTTTGGCCAGGTCATAAATAGGGTAAAGAAAATTAGAATCATTTTTGAGATTCATCTGTCCGATTCAAGCCCTGTGGGGTGCTGGGCCGCACAAAAAAGCCGAGGCCTGCTTGCATTCTAGTCGGGCTGAATAGCATTCCAGTTAGAAGCAAAAGGGAAGACTTTCCTAGCTAGTAACGAGGCTGCGCGTCGCGCAGGAGAATAGTGGAGGTCGCTCGAGAATTTACGGCTAACCAACAGCTAAGGACGAGAGTTAAAGCTTTAAACATCTTTACTTCGCGTTTGACCAGCTATACTTTGAAGAATAATAAACAAACTTATTTGATGGATGAGTTGCACGGGGTGTGGACCGTGCGGTCAAATTGCCCTAAATAAGCGTGACGCTACTGTTGGATAAAAGCTTTGTTTTTCCTGTTCGTGTACAGTCCTCTGGCATGACAACACCAGAACAGTGTTAGAGCTTACAGTGGTTCGTGAATCAATTATTTGTCTTCCTTAGAGTTGACCTCTACGCGACACTCCCGGTGAAGACTTTTAGATACATAGATAGATAGATCATCTTTATTTATCCACGGTACATAATTCGTCAGCTTAAAGGAGTTTTTGCTCTTCTGGGGGTCTGACACTTTTCCACATGTAGTTTGGCTGAAATAAGATATTACGTAACAAAAGAGAGTTAGCTGACACAGAATGCATTGTAAGCAGAGCAGATGAGAGGTAAGAGAATTAATCCCCCATATGGGCTTTCAGACGTTCCTTTTTTCCTACCCAACATTCTGGGGAACAATTTACTAAGGACAAGACAAGTTCTCTTTTTTGTCCCTACACGGAAGGCCTGAGACTTAGTAAAGGCTCTACGTACAAAGTAACAGTTCAAAATGGTACAGTAATACAGGAATGACCTGAATTGGACGCTAAATCCTAAGGGAATTTTATACATCCCCGAGGGCGATTAGTTGTCTTGCCCACCGGTTCATCTTCTTCTCCGTCGTTACTTTGGTCGTGATGGTTGTGTTACGACCCAAACCGTGACCTTTATTTAAATCGTCACGCAATCCTCACGACCCAAACACCGGATGGGACTACCAACCGACTCAGTCAACTTTCTGTTTCTTGAAACTATAATCTCACCTCTTAGCTGGTTGAAACAGGCACATGACCAAAGCGATCGCTACGCCTAGGAAGGCAACAGCTATCATACAGATGTAAAATGTTTTCAAAGAACTGGTCGGCTTCTTTTCTTTACTGTCTTCAGACCCTGAAAATAAGACGAGACCGCGAGTGTCGTTACTAACTTTAGGTGCCGGAGATATGTAGACAGAAAATATCAGTGTTACACCCTTCAGGTTCTGAGGAACGGAGGAGCCACTAAACCTGAGAACGGTGTTGCCTGAAACAGAATCCTTATTCCGTATCGCCAGCGTTAAATTGGAATATCACAGTTATACCTCTACGCTGAAAGTATGAGATGGTATAAAAGCAAACGTGACTGCGATACCGAGGAAATCACAACCACAAGAATTTAAGTTTTTCTAAAACATCCCCTAATGTTCTAGATTTATGTTCGTCAGAGATATCCTTTACTAAAAACCTATACTGAAATAGCCTCCACTGAAATGAAATGAATTAAAATGTAGTGGTTTATTGTGGGGGCTTCGGCCTCCACATTGCTGCCGTCGGCGGAATTTATTTGTCTACGTGTCGCGATCGCAAGGTCATCTGGGAGGAATTGCGCGTTGGCCGCACCCGGTGGTAGTAGGAAGCTACGGAGGCACGTTCTGGTCCACCCTGCGAACAGAGCCTCTTTTATCGCTTTTTTGAGCGGACAGGAGACGGAAAAAGAGGCTCTGCACAAATCTGCTTTAGCCTTTCAAGTCGCCGTAGCCCCAAATCTCGGGCTAGCCATACCGGTTTACAGTCGTCAAACTGGTTTTTCGAGTGTGAGCATCAACTTGTACGAGAAACCGATGGTCGAAACTGAGCCCACTGGATGCAAGAAAAACATGGCGGCGAAAGGGCGAGCGAAAGGAGATCGTGCGAAAATGCTTGACGATACTCTGCCTACACGCAAGCATCAGTCAGCTTCTATCAAGTCTTTCACATCTGGGACTTTCGTATCTTTACCCAGGGTCACTGGTCACGGAAAATCTTTCATTTTATAAGCTTATCAACCTTCGCTCCCGTTCGCAAAAGAGTTGCAAAAGCACTCTTAACTCTGATTTTCTCTGCCCACTAACTGCGCTGATCGAAGACCAAAGCCAAACTTACCAAGTTTTCGGTATGAATTGTTTGAAGCTCGAGGAATTTAAACAGGGCGACCCCGGCGATTTGTTGTTTTCAAGTAAAACATTAAGAAGGTTCAAATTTGAGCGAAGAAAATATTTTGGGCGTTGTTTTAGATGAAACTCATTGTGTGGTTATTTGGTGAGTTGTCAGTCTTTTTTCAGCTTCTTACAGATCATGAGTAATACTCATCTGTACTGTTTTTCATTGTTATTTTCCTTTGTGTCGGTGAAGGATAATTATGTACAAACCTGAAATAAGTTAAATAAAACGTTAAATGAAACTAAGAATTAAATTGAATCATGATTGTATATACCTGATAATTTAATTATGGTATCATTTTGGTTTGAGAGATAAGCTAGTTTACTAGAAAGCATATTGTGCTGTTTTTGTTGTTACTCATGCATACTTTTGAGCATTTTTATTAATAGTTTGGAATTATTTAGTCTTTGCTACAATGAATCAACATTAATTACTGATTAATTATCACATATTCACATGGTGATATTCATGTTACACTGGTTAAGTTGGACTGGTAGTCATGGCCAAGTTCCCTTCCAGGCTGCCTATTCTGTAGTTGGCAACATACAGTAAAAGTAACTCTGAAAGTTCCAATGTTTGCCTGACCGCAACAGCCAGGACAAAGTTGGGGAAAAATTAATAAAATTAATAAGATGTTAAATATGACAGCTGTCAAAACCATTAGGATGTCACCTGACAAAAGAAATGTCAAATATATTGCTGAAAAAGCTAAGGGTGTGTTCCTTTGGGGTGATCCAAGATCACTCAGATCATTGTGCATCAAACAAAAGGAGCTGATGAATCCATGACCAGAGTGGATTCATCGGTTTTTTTGATGTACCATGATCTGAGTGATCTTGGATCACTGATCCTGATCCAGATCACCTCAAAGGAATGCATCCTAAGAGTGAACCACAGGATACCTTTAATTGGCTTATCAATGATATGGTAAACAATGTGCATGATGAAAAAAATCATAATTTTCTGCCAGTCATTAAAAGCAGTGACGTGGTGACATTTATGACACTTTTCAACAATTCCTTCCATGAAAAAGTAAAATTAGGGACTATGTATCACTGAAAGACCCCTCCAGACATCAAGGATAATATAATTTTTTTTCAGGACTGATTTAGTCTCACAATGGAAATACTTGCCTGGTAATAACAGCTAGTGCCCTGAGAACGGGAGTTAACATACCCAACATTTGAAATTGTTGTTATTTTTGGAGTGCCAGGGAACATGGAATCCTACCTTCAAGCAGTTGAAAGGGGTGAAAGGGATAGTTCTGATGTTTTGTCCATATTGTTTTACCGTGCACACCACTTGTGTTACTGTGATCCCACAATGAGGGCATTTGTTAAAAACAAAGTTAAATGTAGGCATGTGGAAACAGTTTTTGAAACATTTTTTAAAGAGAAGATACAAAAACCTTCCATACTGCACAAGGGCTGTGATGTGTGTGGTAAACAGTGTGATTGTGGAGCCTGCCCAAAAGAAATGTTAAAAAATTATGCTACAACGATCGAGATAAAACTTTTTCCAAGAAGGGAGATCAGAGCCATGCAAACTTTGCAGAAAGTCTTATCTTGATAACCCTTTTTATTATAATTTTAGTAATTTTTATCATTTTTGACAGCTTATATTAAGTCGAGAGGATGATCAGAACACGTTTACCAAATTTGTTTAGCATTGCCAGGAGGTGCAATGTCTCTTAGGGGTGCAAATCAAAGATTTCGGTTTCACTTATAATATGAGTGTTTAGAACAAACTATCTCCCTTCCAGGTTGTACATTGCTGTCATTCTATTTCTGGTGTCTTTAATTTAACTTTACTTTAATTAGTATAATTACCTATAGCTCGCTAATCCGGCAATGGTGATCAGGAGGGTGCTCAGGTGACACATTTACAGCGAAGGTGAATACAAATTACATAAAAGACACATTAACAAATAGCAAACGAAACTACTCACGCGCGCATACGAAGAACGATTACGATTTGTGTGTACTTTATTAGAAAGGAAATTTGTATTTAAATGTCCTTTCAACTGTTGTCCTCCGGTGCTGATAAGAGTTCGGTTTTGCAACTTTATCCGGCCGTATTGCTTCGGTTGTGTTTGCTTCTAAACTGTTCCACTTCTAAGTCTAAGACGGACGACTTTTTTGCGATCTTCTTGGCGAGGCCATCGTGGCTCCGCAGTATAAAGTTGTACTTACTTTTAGCACCGCACAAATTCAGGCATTCAGCCCACAACAGAGGCAGCACGAATCCTTTTCATTCTTCACCTTAACTCTTCTTATTCAATTTTAACTAGACTTAGCGAACCAAGGGTAGGTGGCAAAACCTCCAAGTTCTACACGACGACTCTTTTTTGCGCTTTGTTTACATTTTACATGAAGGGCGATCCGGCCTGGGTTCGAAACTGTATCTTAGCAACGCGCTGAGCGTGCTCAATAAGAACTTGACAGGATTCGTACAGAGTCTTTTCTCGGTACAAAGCATATGTACCGTAACAAAAGGCTCTGCTTGCAGGGTGGTTCTGGTCAAAATGGTGCATTTAATTTTTAACTGTGTATGAATTAATTTCACATGTTGATAGAATTAATTTTTCGCATCTCTTAAACATTTGTTTAACCTCCAAATTAATTTTACCATTCCTATTAATTATATTTTTAGTAAATTAATATTTTGTGTTTGTAATTAATTTTGTGTTTGTTTGTAATTAATTTTGTATGTTTCTCAAAATCCCTGTACCCATAACACCTCGAAGTAGTTCTCTGCCATGTGCTGCCAAACAAAGATGGCAACGACCCCTTAGAATTCGATTCCCGAACAAGTGAAAGAAATTGCACAAGCTGCGATCGACAGTATTAATCAGCTAACCTCGTTAATTGAGCACGGACCATCAACGACAAGTGGAACTCCAAGAATTCCTAGCAATGCACATGTAGCTGAAGCTGCACACGGAGCCGAACGTCAACTAACAGCATCAGAGATGACTTTCGTTCGCCAGACCCAGCCAGCTAATAACGCATTAGCAGAATTACAGAGGAGATTTCCGACAGTTTCAAGAGGGAGAACCGCAGCCAACAGAGACCCCGTCTCTGGAAGATACAGAAGACTGTAATTCTACCTCGCCACCGTATCCAATCGTTCAGAATGTAAGGCGCTCTGCTGGTCGACCGTGAGCATCTGAGATAGCTTCAAAGGATGTTATGATACTAGAAATGGGAAGAGCGAAAATACCGACGAAAGCAGAAGAGCCTGATTTAGAGAGGAGTGGACGAATTATATCAGGCGTTGACATTGATAGAAAGTGGGATACCAAAAAGCTTCACCATGAGTTAGCGAAATTATTGACAGGTGAAATGGAGGGATTCTATTTCGAAATAGTGAAGAACTCTGGTGGTACTTTGCTAAGACCGAACATCCAGGCAGGAAAGGAGATTGATTCAAAGCTGCTGCTGAAATCGATGGCTCCATCTGGTTGGATCCATTTAAGAACTCCTGGGGGAACTGCCATCCATGATTGATCCCAGTGATAAACAACTAGAGTTTCCTGTGTTTGAAGTTCCTGAATCTGACATGCTCTCGAGTGATGCTAGTAGTAGAGACAACTTGTTTTCTAACATCGTGGATTCGACGAAAGATTCTGATGCGAGTGTCCAGTTGTCTCGACATATGTCAGACACCAATGCTGATGCCTCTAATACAAATGCAGAATCAGTGTTCAGTACAAGTAAGAGTCAGCCACCCTTGAGTTCATTAGATATTCAGACAGTAATCAAAGGTGCTAAAAATCAGGGTTTGATTGACCCTGTAGAAGTGCTTAAATTTCTGCAAAAACAGATTGTAACTGGCCGAGCCTTAGAAGTTACAAACTCCGAATAAACCATCGAGGGAGAAACAAATTACAATACTGTTGACAGGGCAAATATATTAGAAACAACGATTAGTGAATTAGAATACATTACAAATTATACACTGACATTTTAGGTGGACTTCATGGGAGACGAATGTGACGATCAGGGTGGGCCACGTAAGGAATGGATACGACTAATGAATCAAGGCATTAAAGAAAAGTACTTTGACCATGGCTTGAGGCCATTATTAGCACAAGATTACTATTTTGTTGGAGTTATGATGGTGTTGCCATGCTTAAAAATGGGCAATTGCCAGTATTTGTAGAGGAGAGCACTCTGCAGCAAACTGTTTCTTTGAGAGAGTGTTTTGACCCTTGTGTTCGCCAAATTCAGCACGGACCTTGGAATGCTGTCAGCTCTTCAGTAACTGCCAATGTTGGTTCATCTCCTGAGACCCCAAGCACAGAGTAAGTTGAGTGTACAAATGCTGTTTCAGATTATGAAGCCTAACTTTTCAGAGGAGAGTTCCAATGCACTGAAAAAGGAAAAGGAAGTTTATCAACTCTTTGTCAAATATGTTCGAGAAGTGGCAGCTTCTACGAGGGTGTGTGGGCAGACTACCCTTGATTTGAGTCATATTCGTCAGTTTGCAACAGGTACAGCAGAGGAGCCTGTCCTTGGTTTCAGTCTTGCACCATCAGTGGAGTTTATACTACCCAAAGAAATCGTGAAAGTTGCTAGTCAGGAAGGACTCAATGATAAGCTGAAGAAAGGGAAGAGTGATGAGCAGCAGGAAGAACAAAAGGAAGAGCAGCACCCACCTGTGGAGGGTGGCTTCCTGCCTTTAGCTCATACCTGTATCAACTTGCTAGAGCTTCCAAGGCCAACTGAGAAAGTTCCTTTGCCTCCTATGGATAGATTATTTGCTCTGTATGACTTAGAATTCTCACAGAGCTACTTTGGCAAGAAGTAAATGGCCTGCAGCCTATGGCGGATGTTGCCATTTTTGACTTTAAAGTTGTAAGACTGCTAATGAAGTGCTGTTTTTCTTGACAAACACTGAGTTATGCAGGTTGAGTTCTTTTGGTCTTTATGGGTTTTTTCAAAAGTGTAGGAAGGTATAATTTTGTGATGTCCATTTTCTAATTGTTGTCCAATTAATTATTAGACTCTGTTGCGTTCTAGAAAAGTGAACTTTGATATGTAACATGTTGCTCAGTAGCTTTTATTTCAATACTCTTATTGGGTAAAATGATAGGTCATTGATTTAAGTTGACATTTTAATAAGATTTAATGCATCAGTTTATATTACTTTACGCAGATGCATGCACTATTTGTAGAATAAAGAAAAGACAAAAATTTAATTGGTGGCTCAGAAAATACATAAAGCTAAGGTTCCATCAATGTTTTTCTGTATTCAAGACTGTAAAAATTCCCCATTGTCATCAATATTTTGAACTTGATAATGTTGCCACACAATAAATTTAAGTTGAAGCAAGCTTAATTTAAGTTTTAAGTTCTATATCTCCATATATATTGATTGGTTTATATACATGCACTGTTGTCTTTCTTGTTGCCAATTTGAGTTGTTAGGTTTGACTGACCTCAGTGCAATAATTACTCAAATTGAATGAAGTTATTCATTTTATGTTTATGTTAATAAAAGTAAATAACTAAATGCAATAAATCTGTTCTGAGTTTTCTATTACCGATACTGGCATAATTTATGGGTGAAAGCAATGATCTATGAAAATCAATTTAACAGAGCATCACCACCCAATTTTATTGAAATCTATACCAGGAAAAGCCTGTGACTAGGGATAATTAAACTTAATATTCCAATGATATATAGATCTATTCTATCTATGATTCAAAGATCTATCTATCTATGAACGATGTCAATAACAAAAATAGGAGAAAGATATTGACTAAGCGTGGCATTTTAATAGTGGATACAACTTGATTTGAAACTCTTGTTTTTCGTCAATGAAATTCATGTTTGGCTAGTATGCAAATAAAAAAACTGCATCGCTTTTGTGGCAGATCAAATGATTAATCTATTTAACCACAGGAAAACTGCTTCCAACTGCTTTCCTTTAGAAAACCTATTAGGGATGAACCTTTATATTGGGGGCAGGCAGGAAGGCAATTACCCCCCTCACCTCTAAAAAAAAATGTGAGCAGCAAAACTTCTTGTCAAAATAATATTTAAATTTTCATGATCGAGTAAAGAAGTTAAGGGAGAAACTCGTAAATTTGTTGCCCAGAATATCTGCTTCTATGGATGGGAAAAAAATTTAATTATATTGGCATTGTCTGGTACTTCCTTTTAGGCCTCAAGGGACTTCACTCGAGGTCAGAAACATGTTAATGATATCAATACATTGCAGGAAGAGATCTTTTCCGCCATTTCCATCATCTGACAGAGGATCTGGTAACGTTCAAGCCTCTACTCCTTAGCGCACCTATAAATCGCCTTCTTCCAATTTTAGGAGTTAGAAGTCCTGTTGTTGGACTGCAGTTATATACTTCTGTAAATTTCATCCAGTTCATCGTATGATATATCTGAGTAGGCCGAATCGCTCAAACCAAATTCTTTACGTCGCCGCTGAAGGATTGAAACACTAACCTGGAGAATGCCAGCAATTGCTTCCCAAGAAAAATAAAGTGATCGTAAATGCTCCACTTGATCTTTGGTTATTTCATGGCGTTTACAACCTCGTCCTGGCTGTGCAAGATTCAGCGGAGCAGAATAAGATACCTCGAGTGCATTTTAAAAATCTGCATTGTCACGGCTTTCAATCTGACTAGACAATAAGGCGATTAACTGTGTTAATGAATGGTTCATATTCTGAACGGGGGGGCTTGAAGTGCGGATGAAGGGATACCAGTTACATTTGTAACACCGCCGGCTAAATCATTCATTAGAAAAGACAAGGTACCCGATGCATCCAATAATCGATACCTTGTTTCAACTAGAAGGTCTGTCTCCATTATTAGCCAAAATATTGAGAACGCTTTTAAGATTCTGAAGAAACAGTGCGAACCCACGTTCATTTCTCTCTCGTAACACCACTCGACGTGACCTTTGTTGACGAGCCGCCATGTTGTTGGCACATGGCTGAGAACACTGCCGCAAAGACGTATGGGACGAAAAACACCAAAATAATTCTGGGTTCGTTCAACAAAATGCATTTCTGTAGATAAAATAAATATGACCTTAAAAAAGCGATTAAAAGGTATATAAAATTAATTTCTCGTCCGGAAAATTTTTTTAAAGGGATATAAAATTAATTCTCTATAGAACAAAACAAAAAAAAGGTATAAAAAATTATTTCTCCGCAGGAAAAAAGACCACATAAAATTTTGCAAGCAGCAGAGTGGCTAGCTACAAATAGTACTCTTCATAGGGAGCAAGGAGTATCTTTTGGTGATGATAGGGTGCATAGATTAAGTATGAACTTACCTGAAAATGAAAATACCAGTCAGTGCTGTTCACAAGCTAATAATCTGCTGAGTGATGTAAATAATATTGGAGATGATTCTCACATTGAAACTGAGCAATATATTGATGATTGGATTGAAGATGACGCAGACATTCCTGCAGGCGTAACTGATACTATGTTAACTGCCACCGATTTCCTTGAGGACAGTGAAAGAGAACAAATTTATAGCATTGCCCCTAGAGAAGGCAGTACACCTTTAAGTATATTTAGAGATAAATATTCTGAAGAATTAGCTTATCCAGGAATATTTATTGGTCAAAAAAGGCCAGAAAATGAAGAAAGACTAGTAAATGTTCACTACAGTGATATTTGCAAATCAGAATTAACAAGGTCAGATCGAAGAGCTGCTATGTGTGTGGAAAATATAATTTTCAAAATTAAAAAGTTGCAAATGAAAATTCTTTTAGGGAAATCTCAAATAGCTTTCAGGAAATGTAAGGGAAGCAACAGAGCTCTGACAGCTGGTCAGTTAAAGCAACAAGGAAATTTGGAGAGATAAGTTCATCTTGATGAAGGTTACAAATTCTTGAGAGAACTTAGAGGCTCACCTCCATATTTTGAGAAGGCCAAAAAAGATATTTTTGCAATGATCAGACAACTTGGCCCCGCTACTTTGTTTTGTAGTTTTTCATCAGCTGAAACACAGTGGATACATCTACTTAGAATACTTGGTGAATTTGTTGATGATAAAGAATATTCAGATACTGAACTAGAAAACTTGAACTGGGAGGAAAAGTCTAGGTTGATTCAGAGTGATCCTGTGACCTGTGCACGACATTTTGATTTTCGATTTAATCATTTTTAGTGACTGGGACTACCCCGTTAGGAAAAATTGCAGACTGGTTTTACAGAGTTGAATGTCAACAGAGAGGCTCACCTCATATTCACATGCTGATATTCCTTCTCCAAAGACAATGAAAAGTCTCAGCCTCAACCACAGAAGAAAGGAAGGCCTTCCATCATTGACTCAGGCGACGAGAATCGAACTTTTATACCTGAAGTAGACTATTTTCGTTCTTACTTCAGAACTGCTTGTTTCTTTGTCATGCTCGAATGAGTTTTCGTCACGTGACATCGTTTTGCATACTAAATGAGAAGTAAAGGCCTTTCCGGTTCCGCTTCTTTTCAACAAACCGGCTACTGGAGCAATACACCAAAAGTCTAAAATTTAAGGCGATAAAATTGTGCGATTTCAAAATAGATCTAATAGAGTGGCAATTAAACTTCGTGTCGTGCAATTTTGGTCTGAAATCATACTTGTGATTTCAAATCGAACTCGTGCTGCATGCTCGTTCGATTTTGAAATCACGCGTATGATTTCAGATCAAATTGCACTCCAATCAGTTCAGTTACCATTATCTAGCAGTAAAAGTTTTTCTTCCACGACGGCAGGCTCTCTTTGAACTGAAATGAGTACTAAGTTTGTCCAGGTACTGATATCTTGGTCATGTCATTTATAATTATCTTCTCGCCATCTGAAGTGTAAGTGAAGCGTTGAATCTTTACACGCGTACGACATTTCTCGCTATCCACCGACAGCGGCCTTTTGTGTTTAGAGTACAGCAACGCTTCTTGCGCCGGCTCATCTTTCGTTTGCAAAAGCAGTGTAGAATAGTCAACAGTCTTTTCCTTGTTAGTTTTATCGGAGACAACTGGTGAACATAGGCAAAAATGGCTTCGTTGACTGAACGCCTTAGCGATTTAGTTGGTTCAGCGATTATTCCGCTTGCTGTTGCCTCCATTGAAGCTTCCGTGGCCTTCACTGAACTTACTATGGTCTCCACATTTGAACTTGCCGTGCTTTTCGGCGAACTTGCTGTGCTTCTCGTTGAAATTGCTGTGCTTTTCGTTGAACTTGCTGTTCTCCTCGTTGAACTCACTGAGCTCCTTGAATTAGCTGCGCTCCTGGTAGTTGACGGAGCCCCAAAAGACCTGTCTGCCATTGTGGCTGTTTTGAATAACTAATCTGATCTATGCCGACGCCCTATTTATATCAGATGGTGTGACTGGATCGAAAATCCAAGGATCGAAATTTACTCATTTTTGATTGGCTAATCTAAACTTGACCAAAGTTCAAAAGGTGTCTGTTCCCGTCCTTCTGATTGGTGCTTTTCCCCGGTGACCTCCAACACTAAGACCTCGACACACTATCCCTTATCTAAATAGAGTGGCTGAATGGTAACTGCGAGACTTTCCGAAACGGCGAGACTATAACGTTTTTCTTTGGGAGCCCGAGACATATGGACTTTTGAGATTGAGAGACCGACACTTCAAAGTGTTTTCGCGAGGCGTTCAGAACCCCAGATTTAGTTGAGCTGAGAGCTATAAAAATAAGCTGAAATGTGCTCGTATAGAAACCTTACACTGACCTTACAAAGGAGCCTTTTGTTGTAAATACTTGCGCTTTTACACAGTTTCACCGGGGACAACACAAAAGTTCTCAGACTTCCTGGGTTTCATCATGAGCTATCATGAGTTGTATGTGGCTTCTTGATCCCCCTTTTAGCCTTTTGGCCAGCTTCTGCGAACAATTTGAAACTGGAAATTCGACTATAACACACTATACGTTATGATGAACTGTTTTTCTGGCGCCAAAGTGACGTTGCGGCAAGTTTTGTAGCTTTTTGTGGAAAAGTCCAGTTGGATAATCCCAAAAGTGGTCGCGGACGCTTACAGGAGCGGTCGCTTACGACAGCTTTTCATTACAAAGTTTAAGTCACATTTCAAACAGGGTTTCATAAAGGTGGTCGTGAATAGAACTGGCCGGTTACAAGAGTAGCTTTCACTTAATTGATTCTAAATTAGCCACTAAACTTAAAGCCCCCACATGTACGCATTGCGGTCCTATTTTTTAAAATGTATTTGCTTTATAAAAAGGACACAAAACAAACGTAAAAGGGTTTAGTTAGAGATCAAGCAGTGGATATTTTCGAGTCGGGAACCAGCGTTGAATTTTCTGAAAATCCAACTTCAAGAATTTAGCTGTACCCACTTATGTGTCTTCAGAGTCACCTTTTTCCTCGGGCCAAGGCCTAGCCTGCTGAGGGGGAGAGTTGGTATGCGAAAAACTACAACAATTCAGTTCAAGTTAGCAGTGGACGTTTCAGTTATTTGTTAGATTCCATGACAGGTGTCTTTTGGATTATCACGCAACACTTAACCTGTTGAGGACAAGAAATGAAATAACAAGTTCCCTTGCATGACAGACACTGAAACAC
Source organism: Orbicella franksi (assembly GCF_964199315.1). NCBI lineage: Eukaryota > Metazoa > Cnidaria > Anthozoa > Scleractinia > Merulinidae > Orbicella > Orbicella franksi. The sequence goes on from NC_138154.1 coordinate 17,173,337, forward strand.
CATCAAACCCCTCTGGTGAGACCTTATTCCTCGATTTCGTAATGATCGCATTTCGCGTTTCCTTTGCCGTTCCTCTCCCTCGGAAGGTACTACGATGCAGACTGACGAAATGCAATAACGGAAACCTACCCTGACATGGACCTTTCCTGACCATCCGTAAAAAGGTGTTACTTTCGCATGCGACCTTCTGGAGCTTACAAAAGTCGTTGTAACTCTTTCCGTCTGAGCCACACACCATTTTTCCATCATGGGAACACTTTTTACACACGCAAATTCCCGCAGACTCACATGTAGAGTAAGGTGGACAGACAAGAGCTCCGCAAATCACTGTGTGGAAAACCACAGCATCTAAAAGAGAAAAGAAATAAAGCGCATTATATTGGCTCCAATAATCTTACTTATAATCCATCAGATTGCGTGCGATTGGTCTAAACGCGTCACGTGACTGAATATGCCCCAGCTAAAACTGGGGAATACCCGAGTGATATTCCCTAATTTTCAAAACTACGCGTTTGCAAAAATATTTAAAGAATAATTAACGGAATAGACTCTATTTGGCGGGAAAATATGGTCGGATATTTGTCCGCGGACATTGTCTGTTCCCGAAAAGCGGACAGTTTTCCGAGCAAATGGAGGTTATTGTTTATTTACTGTCAGAATATCATGTTTATCACGGGATTCGAACCCATGACCTTCGCGATACCGGTGCAGTGCTCTACCAACTGAGCTATCAAGCAAGGTGGGAGCTGGTCACATTGGCTTGATAGCTCAGTTGGTAGAGCACTGCACCATTATCGCAGATGTCATGGGATCGTATCCCGTTCAGGCCTGAATGTTTTGTTTTTTTTTCAGGCTTCAATTTAACAACTGCTTCAGTTGTATACTGCGTGTATACTGCGATGATCAATCATGTCTTCATAAAGAACGATCCTGTGCTTTTTTCGTTAATTTTATAAAGATCTCTCGATCGTGTGAACTGCTCGTACTTCAATGTGGCTGATCTACGTGAGAACAAGTCGAAGGGTCAGTCATGGCATCTTAGCCACGTAAATAATTACCTTTAAAATGGAGGAATTAAACCTGAAAGTAATATATTACTAAAATAGAAAAACACCAAAAAGATAATAACAGACCATCAAGGAACAAGGATGGTCAAGGATGGTGAAGATTATCACGGATTTCAAACAAACTTAAAAGCTTAGGCTAAACTTTTCAAGATGCAAAAACCGCCATGAGGGAGTTACGTTAAGAAAGACGTCAGTTTCTGGGCGCTAATGTATGGCACAGAACAAGGTTACAGAACGTAAGGTTCGTGAATACTCTGCTACCTATGCAACAATTAGACATAAAAACAATACTAATGCAGTGAGTTAAAATACATTTGTCTTGGACAAAAGATATATACCTTGACATCTTCCTTTTTTCACAACCGTTATTTCTTTATTTTTCTCGCAAGCTGCTTTTTCCAATAGACATTTGTTGTCGTATGTCGCCTTATCTGACCCACAGACACGTTGTATTACTTTGGAACATCCCTGAGGGCATTCGCATGTTTCTTCGGCTCCATTGTCAATCACGCAACGAGAATACGGTGCAGTGCATTTTGTTTTACATTGTACGTCAGGTTCTAAAGTTAGAGAGAGGAAGAGTGAAATGGCATTATAATTTTGTCAAATAGTATCTCGTTACATTTGACTGCAAAATAGTTAAATTTTCAAACATAAATCGAGTGCAAATAATCAAGAGTAACATCGTTCGGTGTTTACTAAAAGCCCTCCAGTTCTGGCATTTCTTCTTAATTCCCAGGATATTGGGAACCATCGATGGTTTTGGACAACCTGACTCGTCACCAGTTCGTGTCGAAGGTTCCTGGAGATGCCTCTGAGCACACCTGACAAAGTATCAATAGTCTTGGAGAGGCGAGTTAATGACATCAGTTAATCAATCAATCATTTCAGAATAAAAACTAGCGGTAAAAAACGACGTTTCGATCTCTCTGAGATCATTTTCAAGTTGAAGAAAAAACGAATGAAATATACATATATAAGTACAAATTAGGGCGTGAGAATGTCAAACGATAAAATATGTAAATGCAAACGCTAAAATGTAAGTGTTAAAATAATAAAATACTATAAAGAAAACCTATACAAATAACTTTGAACGGATTGAATCTGACTGTTTGTTGAAGGTTGGCTTAAGCTTCTTTATAAAGAGCATTTCGTAGATCAGGCAGTCGAATTTACTTTGGCACTTTCTCAAGATCTTAAAATCCCGATATATGTCACTTGGGACTGTTCCATGCTGCTCTTTGATGTGATTCCGATTGAAGACGATCCTTTGTGTTCCTCAACGCGTTGATAGAGGTGTCGGCACGTGTACCCGACATAGTTTGCATCACACAAACCACACTTGTAGTAGTAAACAGCGCGTTGCTGGTTAATGATAGGCGGCTTCTTTTCTTTTGGTTTGATCTCATGTCCGATCTTGCGGCTTGTATACACGGGACGAATATCAATTCCAATTTTTCGGCCTAGTTCCCCAAGTTGTCTTCGCGCGGAATTGGCCGATCTCTGATCCTTGAATGGTAACACTATTCTGACAGGCGTTTCATTCACGTTACGTGCTCGAGTGGAAATTGGATCGCCAGAAACTTTCTTGGTGACAAAATTACTGATGGTCGATTGTATCAATTGCTTTGGATACTGGAGTAGGGAGAACGTCTGTGTGAGACGATCACATTCCAGGTGGAACAGTTGCCAAATAGATGATAGTTTAAAGGCACGATCCAGCATTGTTTTTAGCAATGACTTCTTGTATCTAAAGTCGACGTGGCTCTTGTAATGTAGTAATAATCCGGTGTCAGTTGGTTTTCTGCACACCCTTGTCTCCAGGCGACCATTGCATTTCCTGATGTCCGTTCCCAGGAAAGGAGATTTACCGTGTTCGCCAAGTTCCATGGTGAAGCTGACAGATAGATGGCTCTCATTTAGAGAGGAAAGGAATGCCTCAGCTGTTTCGGTGTCAGGCATTATGCTCAATGTGTCATCCACATAGCGTTTGTAGAACTCGAGTAACTTGCCTTGGTCCTGAAGTCGATCTTCGATACTGTACATAAATACGTTGGCCATTAGGGGTCCAAGTGGCGAGTCCATGGCAACACCATCGGTTTGTTCATACAAACTCCCCTCGAACTGAAAAAGCTGGTTGTTGGTGGCAATATTTAGCAACTCTACCAAGTCTGATTTTGTAATGTTGAGATTATGCTGTTTATTGAACCAGTCGTCCTTAAATGCCTTTTCAGCTAGAATTTATGTCCCACGATATATGTCCCAAGTGACATACATCGTGATTTTAAGATCTTGAGAAAGTGCCAAAGTAAATTCGACTGCCTGATCTACGAAATGCTCGTTTTAAAGGAGCTTAAGCCAACCTTGAACAAACAGTCAGATTCAATCCGTTCAAAGTTATTTGTATAGGTTTTCTTTATAGTATTTTATTATTTTAACACTTACATTTTAGCGTTTGCATTTACATATTTTATCGTTTGACATTCTCACGCCCTAATTTGTACTTATATATGTATATTTCATACGTTTTTTCTTCAACTTGAAAATGATCTCAGAGAGATCGAGACGTCGTTTTTTACCGCTAGTTTTTATTCTGAAATGTTTTTCAAACAATCTACTTATAAGAATCAACCAACCAATCAATCAATCAATCAGTCAATCAAACGCTAAGTCATTGAAACTATCACTTAATTATTTCACCGCACAAGCTAACAAAAAAGTTGTATGAAGAGAAAGAATTATTTTACAGTGTAAGAGGTGGCGAAGATACTTAAACGGAAAACACCCACACCCCAGTGACGTTTCAGTTATTTTTTAGATCCCGTGACTGTCAGAATATCATGTTAGTTTTTTTTTTTTTCTCAGAATAAAGCCCTTTATGCAATTTGCCGGGGTGATACATGTCAGGTAGATTTTGGGAAGTGATTTAGAGAATGATTGCACCTTGTTCTCCTACCATCATATTGCAAAATGCAAACTTTTTAGCGCCGATCTAATTTGACCTGTTAGCACCAAAACTATATACAAAAGACAGACTGAAAAAACTAGAAACTGTTTAAATTGTGTTTCCTTGTAATCAATTTAGTAGAAAACTGGAGACTTGCTAGGGATCAAGGAAAAGTAGTCAGTATATTATCAACAGACATGTCTAAGGCGTTTGATTCTCTCCACCCACCGCTACTATTGAGCAAGTTTCGGGCATACGGTTTTCGAGAGAATACCGTACAACTGCTAAATAGCTACCTCACAGACCGGAAATATCAAGTTAAGATCGGTCGTCACGTCAGTTCGAGTCGACTGGTAAACCGCGGCTGTCCACAAGGCTCCGCCCTTGGCCCGCTGCTATGAAACATTTTTCAAAATGATCTACCCTATGGCCTCAATGCGAAATTGTCGATGTACGCAGATGATCACCAAATTTATCATATCGGGGACGACCAGAGAGCCGTTACATCGCAACTCAAGGAGAGTGCTAATTTTGCTACAAATTGGTACGGCTCAAATCTCTTAGCCGGGAATATCAAGAAGTACCAAGCCATGAACATCGGCTTTAGTCAGAGCAACGGTAACATCCATGTAAACGGAGAGGAAATCAAGACCACGGATAATCTTCAGCTTTTAGGCGTGACACTAGACTCCGATCTTAGTTTCTCCGACCACATAAATCTTAGCTGTAAAAAAGCTAGTCAAAGAATAGGCGTTTTAATGAGATTAAGAAGCCTAATTCCTACGCAGTCAAAACTAACATTGTTCAAATGCGCCATTTTACCCTACGTTACCTACTGTCACTTAGTATGGCACTTTTGTAAAGCTAGCGATACTAGAAAACTGGAGAGAATACAAGAAAGAGGCCTCAGAGCAGTTTTTAAGGACAACAGCTCAAGCTATAATCAACTGCTCGCCAGGGCCGGTCTGCCCACATTACTTAATAGACGACTTCAAGACCTCTCTACTTTGATGTATAAAGTTAAACATAAGTTATGCCCCTATTATCTCTGTGATTTTTTCAGCAATAACCCTAGTACGTATAACTTAAGACAATCTGACTTTGCAATGCCAAGGTTTAACTCGGTGAAATATGGTAAGCACTCGATCAGATATCTAGGACCCAAATTGTGGTCAAAATTACCAAAGAGCATGAGAGAGGCCACATCTCTCAGCGCTTTTAAGACGAACATCAGAAATCTCAACAATCTTGATGCATTACTAGATGATGGCTGCAGAGGCTGTCCCCTCTGCTCCTCCTAAAGAACTTTTTTTTAAGTATGTATTATTGTATTATAAAATCCACTGTACATAGTCCCATAACATCTTTTAACTTGGATTTAAATTTTACTATTGTAAATAGCTATAGGTTTTTTTTTTTTTCTAATTTAACTCGTTTTTGTTATGTCCCCGTATTAGTAGGGGAGTTTTTCCCCAGCTAGGTGGTTGATGACATTCTTAATAAAGTTTCTATCTATCTATCTATCTTTCAACAAAAAACAATCCTGTGCTTTTTTTCGTTGATTTTGTAAAGATCTTGTGATCCTGTGAACTGCTCGTACTTCTATGTGGCTGATCCACGTGAGAGCAAGTTCAAGGGTCAGTCATAGCATTTTAGCCAAGTGAAAAATCACCTTTAAAATCAAGGAATTAAACCTGAAAGTCATATATTACTAAAATCGAAAAACACCAAAAAGATAATAACAAACCATCAAGGAAAAAGGACAGTTAAGGATGGTGAAGAGTATCACGGATTTTAGACAACCTTAAAAATTGAGGCTAAACTTTTCAAGATGCAAAACCCGTGAGGGAGCTGCGTTAAGAAAGACGTCAGTTTCTGGGTGCTAATGTATAGCACAGAACAAGATTACAGAGCATAAGGTTCGTGAACACTCTGCTACCTATGCACCAATTAAACATAAAGAAATACTAATGCAGTGCGTTAAAATACAACTGTCTGAACAAAAGACATATACCTTGACATGTTCCCTTTTTCACAACCGTTATTTCTTTGTTTTTCTCGCAAGCTGCTTTTTCCAATAGACATTTGTTGTCGTATGTTGCCTTGTCTGACCCACAGACAGGTTGTATTACTTTGGAACATCCCTGAGGGCACTCGCATGTTTCTTCGGCTCCATTGTGAATCACGCAACGAGAATACGGTGCAGTGCACTTTGTTTTACAGGGTACGTCAGGTTCTAAAGTTAGAGAGAGGGAGAGTGAAATGGCATTATAATTTTGTTAAATATTATCTCGTTACATAAGGTTCCCGAATACTTTGCTACCTATGCACCAATTAAATTTAAAAAAAATACTAATGCAGTGAGTTAAAATACATTTGTTTTGAACAAAAGACATATACCTTGACATGTTCCATTTTTCACAACCCTTATTTCCTTGTTTTTCTCGCAAGCTGCTTTTTCCAATAGACATTTGTTGTCGTATGTCGCCTTATCTGACCCACAGACACGTTGTATTACTTTGGGACATCCCTGAGGGCACTCGCAGCTTTCCCCGGCTCCATTGTGAATCACGCAACGAGAATACGGTGCAGAGCAATTTCTTTTACAGGATACGTCAGGTTCTAAAGTTAGAGAGAGGAAGAGTGAAATGGCATTATAATTTTGTTAAATATTATCTCGTTGCAAATGATCAAGAGTAACATCGTTCGGTGTTTACTAAAAGCCCCCCAGTTTTGGCATTTCTTTTTAATTCCCAGCATATTGGGAACCATCGATGGTTTTGGAAAACCTTACTCGTCACCAGTCGTGTCCAAGGCTCCTGGAGATGCCTCTGAGCACACCTGACAAAGTATCAATAGTCTAGGAGGGGCAAGTTAATGACATCAGTCAATCAATCAATCAGTCAATCAATCAATCAATCAATCAATCAAACGCTTATTCATTAAAACTATCACTTAATTATTTCACCACACAAGCTAACAAAAAAGTTGTATGAAGAGAAAGAATTATTTTACAGTGGAAGAGGTGGCGAAGATACTTAAACGGAAAACACCCACACCCCACTGGACGTTTCAGTTATTTTTAGATCCCGTGACTGTCAGAATATCATGATAATTTTTTTTTTCAGAATAAAGCCCTTTATGCAATTTGCCGGGGTGATACATGTCAGGTAGATTTTGGGAAGTGATTTAGAGAATGATTGCACCTTGTTCTCCTACCATCATATTGCAAAATGCAAACTTTTTAGCGCCGATCTAATTTTAGTCCTGCTGTGAAGAACCAAAAATAACCAGAATTGTTCATTTTGTGATAAAAGCATGAAACTTGTCAGGATTACTAACCTCTATAAGGTAAACATTTTCTGATATGGAGCCATCCCAAATTTACACCCACAAAAATGCTACGCGCATGTCAATAAATGACATCTTAGGCCTTTACATGGGAACGAGGCTAAGTTAAAATGCTTATTTCTAAGCCTTCTCTGGAGTTCTTTGTCTAGATTTCTTGCTTTTTAATATAAAATCAACTTATAAAGTATCTGGGAGTCTAAAAATTTGTCACGTGATTAGTCACGTGACCATCATTTCAATAAACAATAAAATAATACCGAATATTGCATTAATACGATTAATAATTTTTATTTCTCTTTTTCTCTCTCGTTTTTTCCCGCAAATAAAGTGAAGTAATTATTCTGAAACTTGTGTTTCGGCATGCACAGTGTCATATTGGGGCTCTGCATCAAATCGAGGCTTGGACAAAGCATGGATCTATGATGGCTATTAAGGTGATTTGCTTATGGTGGCTCCCTATAGTTTTACGATTGAACCCGTGCATAGGACGAAAGCTCAAGTAATCTGCGCGCACTCAAGGGAAAACATCAGTGTTTTTCGATTTTTATGACGTCGACATGAGCACAAAAAGCAAAACTGGCAGTGAATTTTCTCGCGTTTCCTTCGGTGAGTTTTTATTTTTAAATTTGGCTCAGTTGTGACCTCATACAATTCCTATAAAATACCCTATTTCTGTTAAAATCTTTCAGAGCTAACTTGATATATTTAGAAGAATGAAAAAATACAGAATATTGGAAAAGCCGTCTGAACAACCTTGACTTTTTATCAATTCAAAATGTCACGCAATATCATTTCCATGATGTGGCAAAGTGTGAAAACATTTCACCGAAGGAGAGTATAAATATTAAGGCCAAAATGAGGAATATATCTGCCTATCATTAGATGAGATGTTGCAATGGTAACGGCCTTAATCCAAAAATTGACATCCAAAAAATAAGCCTTATTTTAACAGTACCCATACTGGTAAATCTCTACAGGGAAAACTTTAAGAGAAATTAACTAAGTTTTCTTTTCTACCTCGCGCTCCATAGGAAAGGTGTTCGTAAATACTATAAGGAGCCACCTTAAGGACGTTCACAGTAATTGTTTCTGCGCGTCCTTACTGTGCACGCAAATTCACAAGCCACGTCATGCATGAGAGCGAGCGCTAAGTAATAAAATAAGAAATGATAAGACAGATGGCCTATAGCTTTGCCCGGATTTAACGATCTTAGACGTTCGGTGACCCCTACTTTTCTTTCCAGAAACAGACATCTCCACATCGTCCAAAAATGAACAAAAAAATCAATGTGGGAAGTTAAAAAAAATTCAAGATTTCTGTCCATGGGACATTGGATCCTACCATCTTGCGGCTGCAAGGCGCGTGAAACTTTGGTGGCTAAATGCGAACTTGTTCTTTAAAAGGTCCACTTAAACAAAATTTGATAGAGAACATTTCCTTTCAAATATCTACTTGCAATATTTTTGGGCTTACAGACACTGTGGCCTTATTCGCTAACGAAGCCCGATTTTTTCAGATTTAGGGTGTTCTTTCGGGCATGTTCTCTCCAAAATGAATTTTCGCACGAACGTCCTTAAGTCTGGCTTAACGGGATATAACTAATTTCGGTGCGGATCTCATGGGAAAACTCTTGATTGGTTTAAATCGTATTTGATTAATCGCACACAACGGTGCTCCGTTAATGGCTGTCTCTCTGACTTCACCACTGTTAAATGTGGTGTGCCACAAGGAACCATCCTTGATCCTCTTTTATTTCTAATTTACATTAACGATTTGCCTAACTGTCTATCGTTTAGCGTACCTAGAATGTATGCTGATGACACCCACATTACTTATGCTGGTTCTGATTTGCATCTGATTCAGTCTTCGACAGTCTAGTGTATCTCACGACCTTGAAAAGCTAAGCAAATGGCTTGTGTCTAACAGACTTTCCTTGAACGCTACAAAAACGGAATTTATGTTGATCGGCCTCCAGGCAAAGATTAATTACTCTATCTGATACACTCGAACTCTCCATTGATAATGTTCCGATTGAACAAGTTTCCTCTGTGAAATCACTTGGAGTATATATCAATGAAAATCTAACGTGACATTCCCACATTGATAAACTGCGTAAAAAGATCGCTTAGAACTGCAACTCGAGCCATAAAGCGAGTTAAGCCATTTGTGCCTCAATCTACCCTACTCTGCACATACAACTCACTAGTTCAACCTCACTTTAATTACTGCAGCCTAGTCTGGGGTGATTGAGGCAAAACATTATCTAATAAGGTACAAAAACTACAAAACTGTGCTGCACGAGTAATAACTTCATTTGGTTATGACCATTCCTTGTTTCACAAACTCAGCTGGAAAGACTTGCAATTTCAACACCAAATTCAGAAAGCTCTAATTGATGGTTTTCAAGTCTTTAAACGGTCTGGTTCCCGAATATCTCACTTCTAAATTTGTAACGCGAAAGGAATCAAATTATGCTCTGAGGGACTCGGTTAACAAACTTGTTGTTCCCTTTCTGAGAACTAACTACATGAAAAATAGTTTTAGTTACAGCAGCACAACCCTTTGCCACAGCTTACCCTGTAACATTAGGGAGTTTGGTTCATTAAATCAATTTAAACGCTTTCTCTATCGTAATTTTTAAACACACGGCATTCACGGAAATCAGGTTTATAAGTGGAATATTGCTGTAAGTTATTACAAAATTAACATATGCTTGAAGACTAATGTTGACTGTACCGGTTTGTGCAATTGCGGTGGAAATTGCAACTAAAAGAACCTTTATTCAGCTAGTGCTTTTAAAAGCAGGCATAGGAACGTTATAGCCAATGAGAGTTGTTTCTCAAAAGGTTTCCTTCAGACCAAAAAGTTCAGCAAGTGTTTATTGTAACATACCTGGTCTATTCCGGCATATTTGAAAGTCTCAAATGCGAAATAGAAGGTGTCTCAATCACAGTAAGCAAGTAACTCAAGAAAATCATGTCAATGAAAACTATATAAATTGACTATTGCCTATTGCCTATTGCAGGGCCTATTGCCTTGCTGGTAATTGAAAACAATGGTCACGTGACTATCACATGACATAATTTAAGACTCAAAGGCACTGGTTAATTTGTTATTGTATTGAAAAAAGCAAAACACTAGGCATAGCAGTCCTACGAGGCCAAAGTAATCGGTATTTTACATCAGCCTCGTTTCCATGTAAGGGCCTTGTATGCCATATTTTTGACATGCAAATTCCATGGTTCTGGAAGCAAATTTGGCATGGCTCCATATCAGGAAATATTTGTCTTATAGAGGTTAGTAACCCTGCCAAGTTTGAAGCTTTTATCAAAAAACAAACAATTTTGTCCCTTAACAGCTGGACTATTTGAGCTGTTGGCACAAAAAGTGAATACAAAAGAAAGACTTAAAAAACTAGAAACTGTTTAAATTGTGTTTCTTTGTAAACATCTCTCTTTCAACAAGAACGATCCTGTGCTTTCTTTCGTTAATTTTATGAAGATCTTGTGATCCTGTGAACTGCTCCTACATCTATGTGGCTGATCCACGTAAGAGCAAGTTGAAGGGTCAGTCATGGCATTTTAGCCAAGTGAAAAATCACCTTTAAAATCAAGGAATTAAACCTGAGAGTAATATATAACTAAAATAGAAAAACACCAAAAAGATAATACCAAACCATCAAGGAACAAGGATGGTCAAGGATGGTGAAGATTATCACGGATTTCAAACAAGCTTAAAAATTCAGGCTAAACTTTTCAAGATGCAAAAACCGTGAGGGAGCTACGTTAAGAAAGACGTCAGTTTCTGGGTGCTAATGTATGGCACAGAAAAACATTACAGAGCATAAGGTTCGTGAATACTCTGCTACCTATGCACCAATTACACATAAAAAAATACTAATGCAGTGAGTTCAAATAAATGTGTCTCGAGCAAAAGACATATACCTTGACATGTTCCCTTTTTCACGACCGTTATTTCTTTGTTTTTCTCGCAAGCTGCTTTTTCCAGCAGACATTTGTTGTCGTATGTCGCCTTATCTGACCCACAGACACGTTGTATTACTTTGGGACATCCCTGAGGGCACTCGCATCTTTCCCCGGCTCCATTGTGAATCACGCAACGAGAATACGGTGCAGAGCAATTTCTTTTACAGGATACGTCAGCTTCTAAAGTTAGAGAGAGGGAGAGTGAGATGGCGTTATAATTTTGTTAAAAATTATCTCGTTGCAAATGATCAAGAGTAACATCGTTCGGTGTTTACTAAAAGCCCTCCAGTTCTTGTATTTCTTCTTAATTCCCAGCATATTGGGAACCATCGATGGTTTTGGACAACCTGACTCGTCACCAGTCGTGTCCAAGGTAGATGCCTCTGAGCACACCTGACAAAGTATCAATTGTCTAGGAGAGGCGAGTTAATGACATCAGTCAATCAATCAATCAATCAATCAGTCAATCAAACGCTTATTCATTGAAACTATCTCTTTAAGTGCCACTAACCCCCAAAATGTTTTTTTCGCTAATATAAATTTCCTTTTTCTCCTGATCACCACTGCGAAAAAATTATCGTTGTAGCTATTTTTGTTAATTTTCTATGGATTTTTAAAGTTTGTAAATTTGCCCTTTTCCATGTTCACGACCGAGGAATAGCGGAGAATGGGACGAGTTGGCTTTTGACGTCACTTCGGGAATAACAATATTTTGTTTCTGAGAAGAATGTATGCGAACATGCGATAGTGTGTGTCAAAATCGTTGCAGAATGCAAGGAAGATATGTTGTTAGAGGCTGTAGCAATACAGGATGCGTAGAATAGAGTATTCTTCTTCATTCAATACCTCTATCTCGATGAAACTCTACCAGAAACGAGAAAAGACCAAAGAAGTGGGCTGATCTGTGCGAAGCTAAAGCCGGGGAGCCATTGAGGATTTCTTCGATCTCGGGTTCGCCGCTACTGTAAAAACCTGGAGATTTTCATGGCCTGTATATTCTTCTCTATCTCTAGTGGAAAGCTTGAAATTGTAAAGGTACCGCATAAGACAGGATTTTGGGATAAGCTGGAAGCCATCTGACTATTTCGAGCGCAAACGATCCTCCGCGTCCTAGACGAAACTATAGGTGACGAAATTACACGGTAAATTAAACGCATCGCGTTTTGAAATAGAGACTTGTCTAAACGAATAATAAACGAAACCTACGTTCTACAACGACGCGAAGAAGATTGTTGAGGCTTTGAACTGGTGAACTAGCTATGTATTTGGGGATTTTAATAAAAACAAACACACGCCGGAGGTCGCCTGTAATCTGGCCGTGTTTCTCAATGGCCATTCCGAATACAGAATTGTTTTGCACTTTGAGCTTCGTCTTTGAGGAACGAAATACATCTAAATTACAAACTTAGAATGGATCAGGCATTTATAAATATATGAGGAAAGCGAAACAAACGATTAAGATTCGACTCTATGGCTACCGACGGAGTTTGTTGTGTTGAAAGAAGAATGCGCTTGTCTGAGTCAACCGAGACGCATTCCAAATTAATAAGTCGAGGACTCCCAGGTTATTAGCGTGCGTAAAATGGACATTTCATTCAAAATAACAGTGAAATAGAAATGTATTCATTCAACTGAAAGTATACTGAACCTCTTTTCAAGATCTTGTCGAAGGGTCTTCCATGATTTCACTAGTACGGAATATGCAAATTTGCGTAGCTTGTGTTCGTACATATGCATATACTACGGTCGGTCGACAATTACGAAGGGAAAAGTTACCTTACCTTCAAATATTTTTTGCCGACATCTCTGCTTATCTCTTATGTTAAAACTATTTTCAGTCATTGATCTGGAGAAGTAGGCAAGAGTGGAGTACGACTGCCTCGTATTTTAACTTGTATTTCGGGGGAAATTAATATTTGAATGTAAAAGCGTTTTGACACTCCGAAATTTGCACGTTCCGTAAAGTCAAATTACCAACTCTTCGTGTTCATTGACATCTTTATAACTCTTTAAGAGCTGTAAGCTAACTCTTCAGTCATTGTTTGTACCTTTATAACCCAAATGGATCGGCAAATTGTCGATCCCGGCCTAAATATAACTATACAACGCGGCGATCTCGACTGGCGACCCGTACTTCGAAATGGAAAAAAAATATGTACTTCGCAGCCGTCCAAATCGTAGCTAGACTCCGAATTGTAATGCTAGATGATACAGTTCTTTCACTTAAAGTTCTTGTCCAGTTTTGATAAACTATGAATCACAAATAACCCGAAAATGGTTTGACTGCCCTAAAAGCTCAGTCAAAAGTCTCTTGAGTGTTTTAGCCCGGTTCCCGAAGTGACGTCACTAGTAGCCCGACCCAGATCCCACTTTGCGCGGTCGTGAACATAGAAATTGCGTGTTTAAACGCCTGTAGAAACGCGGGGATTTTATCAATCGAGATAATTTTTTCGCAGAAGTAATCAGGGAAACTAGTAGATTTTATTAAAGGAAAAAAAATGGGGGGTTAGTGGCACTTTAATTATTTCACCGTAAAAGTTAACAAAAAAGTTGTATGAAGAGAAAGAATTATTTTGCAGTTTAAGAGGTGGCGAAGATACCTAAACGGAAAACACCCACACCCCAGTGGATGTTTCAGTTATTTTTTAGATCCCGTGACTGTCAGAATATCATGTTAGTTTTTTGTAGAATAAAGCCCTTTATCTAATTTGCCGGGGTGATAAATGTCAGGTAGATTTTAGGAAGTGATTTAGACAATGATTGCACCTTGTTGTCCTACCATCATATTGCAAAAGGCAAACTTTTAAGCGCCGATCTAATTTGACCTGTTAGCACCAAAAGTAAACACAAAACATAAACTAAAAAAAACTAGAAACTGTTTAAATTGTGTTTCTTTGTAAACGTTTCTCTTTCAACAAGAACGATCCTGTGCTTTTTTTCGTTAATTTTATAAAGATCTTGTGATCCTGTGAACTGCTCTTACTTCTATGTGGCTGATCCACGTGAGACCAAGTTGAAGGTTCAGTCATGGCATTTTAGCCACGTGAAAAATTACCTTTAAAATGAAGAAATTAAACCTAAAAGTAATATATTACTAAAATAAAAAAAAACACAATAACAAGATAATAACAAACCATCAAGGAACAGGGATGGTCAAGAATGACGAAGATTATCACGGATTTCAAACAAGCTTCAAAATTTAGGCTAAACTTTTCAGGATGCAAAAGCCGCCTTGAGGGAGTTACGTTAAGAAAGACGTCAGTTTCTGGGTGCTAATGTATAACACAGAACAAGGTTACAGAACATAAGGTTCGTGAATACTCTGCTACCTATGCACCAATTAAACATAAAAAAATACTACTGTAGTGAGTTAAAATACATTTGTCTTGAACAAAAGATATATACCTTGACATGTTCCATTTTGCACAACCGTTATTTCCTTGTTTTTCTCGCAAGCTGCTTTTTCCAATAGACATTTGTTGTCGTATGTCGCCTTATCTGACCCACAGACACGTTGTATTACTTTGGGACATCCCTGAGGGCACTCGCATCTTTCCCCGGCTCCATTGTGAATCACGCAACGAGAATACGGTGCAGAGCAATTTCTTTTACAGGATACGTCAGGTTCTAAAGTTAGAGAGAGGAAGAGTGAAATGGCATTATAATTTTGTTAAATATTATCTCGTTGCAAATGATCAAGAGTAACATCGTTCGGTGTTGACTAAAAGCCCTCCAGTTTTGGCATTTCTTTTTAATTCCCAGCATATTGGGAACCATCGATGGTTTTGGAAAACCTTACTCGTCACCAGTCGTGTCCAAGGCTCCTGGAGATGCCTCTGAGCACACCTGACAAAGTATCAATAGTCTAGGAGGGGCAAGTTAATGACATCAGTCAATCAATCAATCAATCAATCAAACGCTTATTCATTAAAACTATCACTTAATTATTTCACCGCACAAGCTAACAAAAAAGTTGTATGAAGAGAAAGAATTATTTTACAGTGGAAGAGGTGGCGAAGATACTTAAACGCAAAACACCCACACCCCACTGGACGTTTCTGTTATTTTTTAGATCCCGTGACTGTCAGACCATCATGATAGTTTTTTTTTTTCCAGAATAAAGCCCTTTATGCAATTTGCCGGGGTGATACATGTCAGGTAGATTTTGGGAAGTGATTTAGAGAATGATTGCACCTTGTTCCCCTACCATCATATTGCAAAATGCAAACTTTTTAGCGCCGATCTAATTTGACCTGTTAGCACCAATATTAAATACAAAAGATGGACTGAAAAAACTAGAAACTGTTTAAATTGTGTTTCCTTGTAAACGTTTCTCTTTCAACAAAGAACGATCCTGTGCTTTTCTTCGTTAATTTTATAAAGATCTTGTGATCCTGTGAACTGCTCGTACTTCTATGTGGCTGATCCACGTGAGAGCAAGTTCAAGGGTCAGTCATGGCATTTTCGCCACGTGAAAAATCACCTTTAAAATGAAGGAATTAAACCGAAGAGTAATATATTACTAAAATAGAAAAACACCCAGAAGATAATAACAAACGATCAAGGAACAAGGATGGTCAAGGATGGTGAAGATTATCACGGATTTCAAACAAACGTAAAAATTTAGGCTAAACGCTTCAAGGTGCAAAAACCGTTGAGGGAGCTACGTTAAGAAAGACGTAAGTTTCTGGGTGCTAATGTATGGCACATAACAAGGTTACAGAGCATAAGGTTCGTGAATACTCTGCTACCTATGCACCGATTAAACATAAAAAATACTAATGCAGTGAGTTAAAATAAATTTTTCTTGAACAAAAGACATATACCTTGACATCTTCCCTTTTTGACAACCGTTATTTCTTTGTTTTTCTCGCAAGCTGCTTTTTCCAGCAGACATTTGTTGTCGTATGTCGCCTTATCTGACCCACAGACACGTTGTATTACTCTGGAACATCCCTGAGGGCACTCGCATGTTTCTCCGGCTCCATTGTGAATCACGCAACGAGAATACGGTGCAGAGCAATTTGTTTTACAAGGTACGTTAGGTTCTAAAGTTAGAGAGAGGGAGAGTGAAATGGCATTATAATTTTGTTAAATATTATCTCGTTATATAAGACTCGTGAATACTCTGCTACCTATGCACGAATTACACATAAAAAATACTAATGCAGTGAGTTAAAATACATTCGTCTTGGAATAAAAGACATATACCTTGACATGTTCCATTTTTCACAACTGTTATTTGTTTGTTTTTCTCGCAAGCTACTTTTCGCAGCAGACATTTGTTGTCGTATGTCGCCTTATCTGACCCACAGACACGTTGTATTACTTTGGGACATCCCTGAGGGCACTCGCAGCTTTCTTCGGCTCCATTGTGAATCACGCAACGAGAATACGGTGCAGAGCATTTTGTTTTACAGGATACGTCAGGTTCTATAGTTAGAGAGAAGGATAGTAAAATGGCGTTATAATTTTGTTAAATATTATCGTGTTACATTCGGCTGCGAAATAGTTAAATTTTGAAACATAAGTCGAATGCAAATGATCAAGAATAACATCGTTCGGTGTTTACTAAAAGCCCTCCAGTTCTGGCATTTCTTCTTAATTCCCAGCATATTGGGAACCATCGATGGTTTTGGACAACCTGACTCGTCACCAGTTGTGTCGAAGGTTCCTGGAGATGCCTCTGAGCACACCTGACAAAGTATCGAAAGTCTTGGAAGTAAGAGTTAATCACATCAGTCAATCAATCAATCAATCAATCAATCAATCAATCAATCAATCAGCCAATCACTGTTTGAATTGTGTTTCTTTGTAAACGTTTCTCTTTCAGCAAAGAACGATCCTGCGCTTTTTTTTTTTTGTTAATTTTATAAAGATTTTGTGATCCTGTGAACTGCTCGTACTTCTATGTGACTGATCTACGTGAGAGCAAGTTAACGGGTCAGTCATGGCATTTTCGCCACGTGAAAAATCACCTTTAAAATGAAGGAATTAAACCTGAAAGTAATATATTACTGAAATAGAAAAACACCAAAAAGACAATAACAAACCATCAAGGAAAAAGGATAGTTAAGGATGGTGAAGAGTATCACGGATTTTAGACAAGCTTAAAAAATTAAGGCTAAACTTTTCAAGAGGCAAAAACCGTGAGGGAGCTGCGTTAAGAAAGACGTCAGTTTCTGGATGCTAATGTATGGCACAGAACAAGATTACAGAGCATATGGTTCGTGAATACTCTGCTACCTATGCACCAATTAAACATAAAAAAATACTAATGCCGTGAGTTAAAATACATTTGTCTTGAACAAAAGATATCTACCTTGACATCTTCCTGTTTTCACAACCGTTATTTCCTTGTTTTTCTCGCAAGCTGCTTTTTCCAATAGACATTTGTTGTCGTATGTCGCCTTATCTGACCCACAGACACGTTGTATTACTTTGGGACATCCCTGAGGGCACTCGCATCTTTCCCCGGCTCCATTGTGAATCACGCAACGAGAATACGGTGCAGAGCAATTTCTTTTACAGGATACGTCAGGTTCTAAAGTTAGAGAGAGGAAGAGTGAAATGGCATTATAATTTTGTTAAATATTATCTCGTTGCAAATGATCAAGAGTAACATCGTTCGGTGTTGACTAAAAGCCCTCCAGTTTTGGCATTTCTTTTTAATTCCCAGCATATTGGGAACCATCGATGGTTTTGGAAAACCTTACTCGTCACCAGTCGTGTCCAAGGCTCCTGGAGATGCCTCTGAGCACACCTGACAAAGTATCAATAGTCTAGGAGGGGCAAGTTAATGACATCAGTCAATCAATCAATCAATCAATCAAACGCTTATTCATTAAAACTATCACTTAATTATTTCACCGCACAAGCTAACAAAAAAGTTGTATGAAGAGAAAGAATTATTTTACAGTGGAAGAGGTGGCGAAGATACTTAAACGCAAAACACCCACACCCCACTGGACGTTTCTGTTATTTTTTAGATCCCGTGACTGTCAGACCATCATGATAGTTTTTTTTTTTCCAGAATAAAGCCCTTTATGCAATTTGCCGGGGTGATACATGTCAGGTAGATTTTGGGAAGTGATTTAGAGAATGATTGCACCTTGTTCCCCTACCATCATATTGCAAAATGCAAACTTTTTAGCGCCGATCTAATTTGACCTGTTAGCACCAATATTAAATACAAAAGATAGACTGAAAAAACTAGAAACTGTTTAAATTGTGTTTCCTTGTAAAAGTTTCTCTTTCAACAAAGAACGATCCTGTGCTTTTCTTCGTTAATTTTATAAAGATCTTGTGATCCTGTGAACTGCTCGTACTTCTATGTGGCTGAGCCACGTGAGAGCAAGTTCAAGGGTCAGTCATGGCATTTTCGCCACGTGAAAAATCACCTTTAAAATGAAGGAATTAAACCTAAGAGTAATATATTACTAAAATAGAAAAACACCCAGAAGATAATAACAAACGATCAAGGAACAAGGATGGTCAAGGATGGTGAAGATTATCACGGATTTCAAACAAACGTAAAAATTTAGGCTAAACGCTTCAAGGTGCAAAAACCGTTGAGGGAGCTACGTTAAGAAAGACGTAAGTTTGTGGGTGCTAATGTATGGGACAGAACAAGGTTACAGAGCATAAGGTTCGTGAATACTCTGCTACCTATGCACCAATTACACATAAACAAAATACTAATGCAGTGAGTTAAAATACATTTGTCTTGAACAAAAGACATATACCTTGACATGTTCCCTTTTTCACAACTGTTATTTGTTTGTTTTTCTCGCAAGCTACTTTTCGCAGCAGACATTTGTTGTCGTATGTCGCCTTATCTGACCCACAGACACGTTGTATTACTTTGGGACATCCCTGAGGGCATTTGCATCTTTCTTCGGCTCCATTGTGAATCACGCAACGAGAATACGGTGCAGAGCATTTTGTTTCACAGGATACGTCAGGTTCTAAAGTTAGAGAGAGGCAGAGTGAAATGGCATTATAATTTTGTTAAATATTATCGCGTTACATTTAACTGCAAAATCGTTAAATTTTAAAACATAAGTCGAATGCAAATGATCAAGAATAACATCGTTCGGTGTTTACTAAAAGCCCTCCAGTTCTGGCATTTCTTCTTAATTCCCAGGATATTGGGAACCATCGATGGTTTTGGACAACCTGACTTGTCACCAGTCGTGTCCAAGGTTCCTGGAGATGCCTCTGAGCACACCTGACAAAGTATCGATAGTCTTGAAGAGGCGAGTTAATGACATCAATCAATCAATCAATCAATCGATCGATCCATCAATTAATAAATCGTATCACTTCATTATTTCACCACACAAGGTAACAAAAAAGTTGTTTGAAGAGAAAGAATTATTGAACAGTGTAAGAGGTGGCGTGGAAGCTTAAATAGAAAACACCCTCACCCCCGTTGTAGAGTGTCAAGGCCAGTTAAACAAACAAACAAACACAATCAAAACAAAAGCAGACCCAGAAATGTTTGGTTGTGGTTAATTTCCTCCGTCATGCAACACTAAGATGGACCGCTCACGGACTGATGTCGGCAAATTGCGTTTTTTATTCATTACAAGAAAAAAAGTTTTTTCTTAAGTAGAAATCATTTTACGTTCATATTTGGAGGACAGTTTTAGTCAAAGTTCACAACAGCGACGTGAGAAATGTATACAAATGCTTACCTTTCGCGCGCGTGTTTACCAAGAAAGGATCTCGGAGACGCATCAATTTATCAGCAGACTAAAAAGGGCATTATAATAAATATTGAACTAGCTTGTTCGGCTCGTATTGGAGAAAATTGGTCGAGTTCTTTTTGGCAAGTTAATGGATCTCGCCTTCGGCTCGGTCCATAAACCATAAACCTGGAAAAAATAATTCGAGCAATATTTCTCCAATATGAACCTCATGCTAGTTCAATAACATATATTTACAGCACGTGCTAACCAGGACATGGCTGTCGTTTGGATATGTTGATCTGCTTTTTGCTCAAGCAAGCCGCCTTCTTCATTTCACACTCGTTCTGGTAAGTCACCCCGTCAGTTCCACAGACTTTTCCTTGATCCAGTACGCAAGACTGAACACATTTACAAAGAAGTTTGCCGTTGTACATAAAGCATGTAGCGTATGGAACGGATGCGCAGTGAGCTGCGCCGCAAGGTCTGGGTGCTAAAAAGACATTACAGTATAACTTATTGGTATTGTGAAAGTAATTTCACCAAACAAGTGAAACAGAAAGTTTTAAAACAATTAATTTATGCCTTAGTTGGCATCATCGAGTTCTGAATTTGGAAAGCACGAAAGAAGCATTGCTGGAGTCTCAGCCGACAGCAGCTCTAGCTTCTTGAGTGTTGCCCAAAGGTCCCAAGTGCAACCAGAAGACGATGATGACCAGTTAAAAGTCTGAAATTGAGTAGTGACATTGCCAATGTTAACTTTGCTCGCGCCTGAGAGCTCATCATTGGATTGGGATGCACGCTTACGTTAGCGTGGTTTTACTGGTTATTGAAAGTTTGAATTTCCCCGATTTTCTTTCTATTTTTAGAAGTCTTAGAACATTTACAAAATTCAGAGCTTTATATCGTCAAGTGGGACAGAGCTTTTTCAATAATTTTTCCGCATTTCACTTTATCTTCTCCAGTTCTCTCAGAATCATGTACTTTTTGTGCCTTAACAGGGAAATAAAATTTACCTTCAGCACTGTGATGCCATTTCTCCGCGAAAAATCGTTTAAAAAAACATACGGTAGTTTGGAATTAAAAGTTCCATCACTTTGCAAAGTTTGAGCTCCTACTGATAAAAAACCCAAAAGTTTTTGTAGAGTGCAGCCTCAAGCTCTCTGCTGGCTAGGCGTGAAGAAAGATAAGAAATGTACCCCAAGAATTAAAACAATGAAGCATCATTTACGATCCGCTATCTATTTTACAGGTTGAGTAAAACTACTCCGTGCACTTTGTAATGATGTTCACCGAGAATTGATCATGCAGTGATTGTAAGGAACAAGGCAGACAGAGCTGGATCTGACTCAAAGGAAAGAGACGCACGGAAATATGAACCCGTTTTCATTTGCGTTTGATGTCACTCGAGAAAGGATTTGGTTATCATTTTACTTGTTTGGCGCATTTTTCCCATTTTGCTCTTGGTTCTCCCACGCACTTCAAAGTCAATCAATTTCAAGTGCGTTCACTGGCAGTTTGATTAGCTGAGAAGTTGGTATGCTGTTGTTGTTGTTGTTGTTGTTGTTGTTTTGAAATTCTCTTATTTGTTTTTATCTGTTACAATTGATATTCTTGGACAGTAGACAAGACGCAAAAGAACCAATTTCGTCTTTTTTACGCATGATATTTCCAGCTGGATGATAAGCTCTCGGCCATTTCACCAACTGTTAATAAAGTGTTAACCATTGAATTTTGAGTTTAAAAACTGTTCTTTATAAAAGGACGAGAGGAGCCATAAATTTGAATCAAATCATAGTTCATTTGCCAGTGGCAGTTTTCTTTATATTTCATTATTTACTGATATTATGACTTACCAATTTTCAAGTTTCCTCTGAGCTTTTCCAGGGATTTGTGTGCCTTACAGCCATGAAGCTCCACGCGCATACATCGTTGACCAACCCACGTGAGAGGAACAAAACGAACAAAACGAGCATGGAAGTGAGGCTTCAACCAATGGCGAACGAGAGAGGACTGGTTCGAATTTCCCTTAAATTCCTAGACAGGGCAGTTTTCAATAGTTAATGTTAAGAAGTATCAATAACGGCTAAAATAGTGACTGATATATTTCTAGGCTATATGCATTTTCTACGACAATCTGAATTGCTTTGACAGTAGATTCTACGTGGAGCTTAACTTTGTATAGGATTTTTCACGGGGGAGGGGAGGTGGAGGGGGAGAGAGATGGTTGGTGCCTTGGGGTAGCAGAATCAATGGGGCAAAAAGTGTTGCAATCAGGAGCCATTATCGATTATGTCTCCTGTTGCAATTTGAGAATGGAAACCTAACTGACACCCATTTCGCTAGAAGTACTAGCAATGCAAAAAAGTAAAAATTACAATGGGGTATCTGCGCAGGAAGCATGCCTATTTCTGCCTTTTTCGACTTTTTTTTTTTTTCATGTCTTGCTCCTCAAAAGGGGGATGGCTAGCCATCTAATCTACCCCCCCCCCCCTCCTCCTAAATCCGCCCCTTCTGTAACTTATGCAAAATATGAACTGTTGAAAACAGACCTTAATTTCGCCTCCTTCATCAGTGATTACAATCCACTCGTTACCATCCAGGCTGTAATGCACGAGATAACTGCTGACCCAGCTGTTTTCAGTAACTGCACCTTGCGTTGAAACCGCTGACACATCATGAATTGACAGCAGATCTACTTGCAAGTATTGACTTCTCAGATCAAAAGTTGGAGCGGCACACCAGGAACTGTCAGTCAAAAAAAGAAGATATTTATGAAACAGAAAATGGTGCACTCGTTTATATAATACCGAAAGAAATAGAAATTTGTTTTCCTTGTTATTATCCAGTGATGGGTCGGTGAGCGGCTCTCGTAAGGTTCAGCTGAATGGCTTGATACTCTTGGAGAGAACAGTAAAACAAACAACAGAAACAATGCACCTAGCCCTAAAACAACAATAGCTGCTCCATCGTGACCATGACTATGATGACAAATAGAATTGCAGGCCTACAAGAAATACTTCAGTTTCAATCGAGTTATAGAAACACGAGTGGAAGTTTAGAAGAACGATGAGAACTGTTGAAACCCTAGTCGCAGTCAGTTATATCCTGGGAGTCAATTTTTTGCTTGTTGTGAACTTTTTCTTTGTCCTGCGCTCGTTACAATTAAAATGAACTTCTCTATCCGCGGCAGGATACCTGTCATGTCTTGGGCTGATCAAAGAAGCCCTCCCTTGTTTCGCTGCATGAATGTCGTCCAATGCCGAGGAAGCTGAGAGCTGCTCATCCCTTATTCGTCCATCACCTAGTCCCAGGGGAATTGGACAAGCTAAAAGAGAGGGAATGGGCATTAACTCAGCTCACTAAGTACATTGCACATGTAAAGAATTTTCCTGTTTAATTTATGAAATAAGGTGTATTACTTAGAAGAGATTTGAAAGTGTGACCTCTCCTTATATCAGTTTGGCCGACTATAAAGAGACAACTTCTCGTCACTACGAGCAATGCTGTCATTAGATCGCACTTCTGTTTGCCAAATGATCAGGATAATATTTTTTCATTTTTATGAGCTTATAACGGATAAGAAGAGAACCAACAAGAAAGCTAGAAATTCAGCAACATCGAATCTAATAACTGAAATTTAGCCTGTAAAAATAACAGCTTATCAACCGAGAGTGAGGTCTTTACGGTAAAATTTGCCTTGCAAGGCTTTTTGCTTTGTGTTTGCCCGTGGGCATTACGGGAGAACAATTCCCTAGAATCAACTAATCAAAGCGCCCGTTATATCGGTTTCAAACACAAGCCATATAATAATTAACAATTATTTGCTAAAGGCGAATAATTGTTTTAGTAGAATTTTCAGTGGTGAATATCAAGGACTACATAATAACGGGCTAAACATAAAAACACAGACGCAATTGTTCGTGTGCATACACGTATGCAGCCTTTGGTTTAATAAGCTTACATGTACATTGATTGTCAATCAATTTAGTCATCGAGTTCGGCAGTAAGACAAACGAGCGAACCATCAGTTATCTAAGCCAATCAAAATTGAGATCACGTAGAAAACGTGCAATAATGTGAAATACGTACATTTAGCAGTGCACGTGATAACGGGATCACAGAAGTAAAGAATGACCTTTGAAGAGTAGATGCCGTCTGTTTTACATGGAGGCAAGGCACTTTTATAGTGTTCATTTGTCTTTCGCGCGATACCTGTCGAAGTAATTACTCTTGCACTTAGTAAAAGAAATCTGATCATGTAGGAGAGAATGAAGAGTAAGAGAATTAATCCCCATTAGAGGTCTTATTACCAAGGTAGTCTTTCTCAATTTTTCCACTCCCAAGACTACACCCAATTTTGGAAACCTTAAGTTGGCCAAACCAACTCGCAAGTAGTCGCAAGTTAAACTTGCGTAGAGACCTGAGTTGGGTGGCCAAAGGAACTCTCAACTTTCCTCGCAAGCCGCCTCGCAAGTCGCCAAGAAAAAAAAATATTTCAGAGCTTGCAAGGCTGTAGTTCATAATCGGTTGCTAATAGACGACACTCAACTTGTGTTGACTTGGGTTGGGTGGCCAAAAGGTGAAATTAAAAACTTGCGTCGACTTCCGTGCAAATTTGATCTCGACCAAAGTGAGCGCAAGTCATCGCAAGTCAAAGCAAGAGCACCCAAGGCCTGGCCTAACGGAGTCGCAAGTAGACCCAAGGTTTTAATTTGCGTCTACTTGCGTGTCCGTCCGGTCAGGGCTTTAGGAGGGTCTATAGAAATAGTTAATCCTATAACGCGGATTTTGCTCACGTGAACAGCCCAAGCGGCGCTTCGCGTGTTATCATTCTCCACGAAAACATCCACGCAACTTGCGTGATAATATTATCCGCCGGGGAAACTGGGTACCATGTCTAAAAATAACTTGAGAAGGATTAACCCGTGAATAATGTTTATACTTTTCATTCTGTTTTGGATTAAGATATTTCTCAATCGATTTTTTTTCTTGGTGCAAAGTAAAGACTTTACGAAAACGAGTACGACCTGCATTGAAAAAACTCATTTTCATATATTTGATACTCATATCACCCCCACACCAACCCACTTTCATTCCCAGATGAATTGCTGGTTTTCAGTGTCACGTGATTCAAAATAGATCAAAATAAAAATCAAAACCGGTCAATAGATAAAGTCTAGAATCTGGGAAATGAAAGAGGGTAAATATCCAAAGACTCTCGCCAAAATTCTGGTCACAGCAATTTTTCTTATGCGAGATATGCGGAGAAATTTTTTACCTAAATTTATAGAGATTTGTATGGAGACGCCATGCTGGTGCCCATCCGTATGGGCACCAACATGGCGGCCGCAAACCAACAGAAACATCTGTCACTGAGTCTTGCTACAAAAGCGTGAATTTATCCCTCGAGGAACTCTAAAACATTAAAATAATACTTTTTCTAAGACATGAACTGTTGAGATAGCCAAATTTCCCGAAATGAGTCACTTTTTTAATCATCATGACAGCCCTCCAGGCCGTCATGTAAATGCCGCGTCACGCAAAAGCTTAGAAATCCAAGCGTAGTGTATCACAAAACCAAGAACCCATTCGGAGCGAAAATTTGTATGAATATCAGTTTTCAGCTGCTCTTATACATCATTTAAGTATAATCTCAGGAAGCTCAAAAGCTTTGTGGTTCGAATTTTGGTGACGTCATGTGAAAACCGGCTATTCAATGGCATTTTATAAATCAGAAACCATTATCTTGAGGCGAATTAGGCTTTATCCGCCGAGCCTATCTACTTCATAACACTATCTAAAAACCTGTTACTATATGATTTTTCTCCGTTTCAGGGGCGGTGGCCTCATGGTTGGCGCGCTGAACTCCGGCTCCAGCCCTGGCTAAGGACATTGTGTCTTGTTCTTGGGCAAGAAACTTTATTCTCACAGTGCCTCTCTCCACCCAGGCGTATAGAGGGGTACTGGCGAATGTGCTGCTAGGGCCAGTAACCCGGTGATTGACAAGCGTCCCATCCAGGGGGGAGTAGAAATACTCCTAGTCGCTTCAGGCTACAGAAACCGGGTTAAGCTCCGCATATATGGGCGACTGGCCTCACGCAGACTTTACCTTACCTTACCTTCGCTTTTACTCACCGATTACGTAATACGTCTCCCTTTCCTTATTGGCAAAATCCAAAGTCGTGGTGTTTTGTTGACGATTTGAGCCACAGTGTAAGGAACCAAGCAGTTTTCCGCCGGCAACGTTACACGTATCGAGTGCATTATAGCTAACAGAGTAGGCATCTATTTTGCCAGAAAAGTTTCTCCACAAAGGCAGTTCGCAACTGACAATTACTTTGGCATCAGCTTTTAGCGGTTTAAGCCTATAACTTTCGCTGCCAGAAAAATACATAAAGTACATTACAAATTTGATTCAATTTAAGATATTAGTATAGGTAATCATACGGTTGCGAGTTCAATTTGGAATTAATTTGCACGAGTGAGTTTTTCAAAAAGCTGAAATTGCACGAGCCACTTCGGTGAGTATAATTTCAGCTTTTTGAAAAACTCACAAGTGCGATATAACTCCAAATTGAACGAGAAAAACCGTATGATTACTTACTAATAATATAAACATGAAAAAATTTGCGCGGAGGAAATGCCGGAAGATCTTTCTTGAAGCCACTTTTTCTCATTTGAGAAAACTTTTTTCAAAGCTTCAGCACAAAATTTTCGTCATTATTTTACGTGATATCATTTTCTTAGAAAAGTTCCTATTGTCTTTCAGTCAATCATAATCCAGAATTACTATGTGGAATTTGCGCTGGTGTTACACTGCTCTTAGCGAATCAGAATCGAGTAATTTTTTCATGTGTATTATTACATTGAATATAAGTTATTATAGTTGTAGTTGTTATATTGAGCAGAAGTTACATGTATTACATTAAATTTGATTCGATATAAGTAAAAGTACATTATCTTACTTATGCATAGTTCTTTTATCTGCAATAATTTCTATGCATTTTTATATTCTTATATATTCGTAGATATGTTTTAGTAGTTATATATTCTTAGATAGTTTAGTTCAATAGTTAGAATATTTTAATATTTACTTTGTCATTTTGTTTTCTTGGCGAATCTGTAAGCTAGCTGGTGTGTCTTGCGGTAGGCTCAGCTTATCAAGTCTATGGGACAAACCGTTACCATGGCTAACTGTGGTGTCCAAGTGAAATAAATTGTCTAGGTCTATGTCTATAAGGAAAAGGTCCTTCTAAGCTCGAAATATTGTCTCCTTTTGTCATATATTTCGTTAAATGCTAGTTTGGAGAACATGTGCAGACAATATGCCCTAGCTGGAATTTTGATTATCAATTCTTTTATCTTTCCCTCACAATGTATAGTATTTTATTATATAAACACCAGTGAAATACCAGGATTTTTCCTTTCACTAAAAAATCATATCTTTATCGCGCGCAGTGAAGATATATATGTTATTTGCCAGCTGGGAGGTCCGTATAGGGAAAAACTGTGACCGAGGTCTTGAAAATGCTGCCCGAGGCCGCATTTTCTAGCCCGAGGTCAGTTTTTCACTATACGGCCGACCCTAAGCCGGCGAATAACAACTTTATTTTTTTTCCTGCAGTAAATTGGTTTTACAGATTACAAATCGGTTTGTTTACGCAACTCTTGGCATTGAATCGGCTTGTGCGCCGTCTACTAACGATTTGCAAAAAATCTCAGCAACGAGCGAGTAACTCAGATAGTAGGCAAAGAAAGATGTATTAAAAAACAGATTTTTTTCGAACTACTTTATATGCTTTCAGATGCTTGGTACGAAGGAAGCCCGGAATCTATTTGCAAGGCTTACGATAAATTGAGAATTCATTCGGACAACAGCGAGCCAAATTCACACCCCGAATTCAGAGAGGATAATATCGCTGAGTCCATGGTCGAAATGTTGGAACATGTACAGCAACTTGACAGTGAGGAAATGCCTAATGCTCACGATGTGGAAGACTGGCTTAATCTGGAAAACGAGCTCCCGACTTCACCGCAAATGTCCGATGAAGAGATTTTAGCCACCGTTGTCGGAGATTCGACGGAAAGCGAAAGTGTATGTAGCGATGAGGAAGATGAGGGCGAGGATGAGAAAATAGTATCGACTAAAGAGGCAGCGCAATGTTTCAAATTCTCAATTCCTACTTTCACTCCATTAGCGAGAAAAACTTTGGTTTCTTGTTTATTTACGTTTACTGTGTTCTACAGGAGCATTTTGCGTAACGTTTAAACATTGGAAAAGTTCATAAACTTGAATCTATTTTTTCTCGAAGTAATTCCCCCAAACGAAAAACAAGCCCTGGTAAATATCCTTAACTCACCTCCAGTCACTTGGAGTAAACCAGAACGGATTTACCGGAGCAGAAGCAATGAAGAAAGTTGAAAAACCAACCAACAGCAGAAAAGAAATGATCTGTAACTTTTTCATTTTGCTTTTCTAAGAACAGCAGGAAGTAAATTTTTCATTCCTTCTTGAGTGCAGCTTTCCTCTGGAACAGCCTCAATTATTGCTGATGAGGTACGTCACAAATGTCATGAATTAATTTGTTGATAATTAATTCATCACTTATATGGTGCGCGCGCGAACAATTAAACAACTGGAAAGAACCGTTTTTCTTTTCTCTGACCTTAAAGTTAATTTTTTTCCCAGTGATGGGCTCCTACTGTCAACCGAGAAGTGAATGACGCTCTTTTCAATAGAAATCGGAGATCTACAAATTTTGTTGATGATCTCGTTCCGAGGGCCCTCTCTCTTCCTCCCTCTCGAGATAGAGAGAGGACCCTGGGAACGAGATTGAATTTGATGATAGCTGAAAAATAGACTGGGATTTTAATCTACAGCTGAGCTAAGAAACTGATCAACGCTGATTGATATTTTCCTTACCCTATTTCGGGCCTGACCCTGAAATGTCCAGTTCAATACCCTAATTCACACTTGCCTTATAATCAGGTCCCTGGGCTTGACGAATGCTAGAGGCAATGTTTACAATGTATGATGTTGTTGTCTTAGTATAACGTCTTTATATGATGATAGTTAACTCGAAGTAGCCTCTTCTAAAATCATACCCAGTTCAAGACCAGAGTGCGCAAACCACCCACCATTTCAGACCAACACTTCCTTGGATGCTGTACATACCTATATAGCCTATATAATGAAGTACCCCCACCCCCACCCCCACCCCCACACCGATCAAGTCCGTCGGTCGTTTCATTTGTTCCAACGCAAAAATATGGGTCGTTTTCACGTGACGTCATCAAATTCCAAAATCCAAAACTAAAGAGCCACAAAAGTTTCTATCCTTATCGGCATGAGAGAATCTAAATTTATATCTGTTTACAATTTTTCAGCTCAATAGAGTGCTTGGTTTGAAAACCAGCGCAGTATGAAGTTCAGAGTTATGGCGGTGCGTGACATACCGCTCCGATCGCGTTTGTGGAAAAATATACACTTATCTGGTGATTTTGAGCCTTTTTAGGAGTTAAAGCGTTAGGAAAAGTGCTTGTGTGAATGTTTGTTGGTTCAGTTTAGATAATCAGTCGTCTAGAGAGCCAAAGTTAGTTCCAGATGCAGTGCCGTAGCAAGGGGAGAAAAACCGGGGAGACACATAATGGAGCGCTGAAGGCGCTATCCGTCTAGAGGTTTGGAAATGCTATTTCTAGCGTTCTCCAAGAGCTATTTATGTGTATCGCAAATTACTTTTACACTGTCCCAGCAAAGCAATGCCGGATTGAAAAAGTATAACACCTGCAACGTCAATTACAAAATAACAGAACCAACTGTCTCTCAAGCAAGTGTTTTACATTTCAGAGACTTAGAGTCAGATATTAGTTCGTTATTAAACTGTCTGAGTTGCCTTAGAGGCAAACGCAGACTTCATTGGCATGTCGTTTTATGAAAACTTCCCGAACAAGTGCTTGCGCCGCTGGTTGTCCCCCACAAACAAATTGGCGACCTAAACCATGTCAGTACCATCTGTCAATTCCTTGTGGAATGCAGAAGCATGAGTTGGTTGAGCGCAGGTAAGTCTTGACCCGCTTTAACAACGTTAAAAAAAAAATAAAAGACGTACATATATGAATTGGGGAAATGGATACTGATAAAGGTTATTCAGCGGAAAGTTGTGTAATACGACCGGGAGCTCAGATTTTATTTTCAGCATTTTATACATGTCTGTCTCTTACTTTTGGGATTAAAAAAAACTGGGTGGGACACGGGACAATTTGGCAGAGTGTTTTAACTTCTTCTTCCTGTCTTCGTGGCGGGTGACCCGAAAACACTGACCCCCAGTCCGTGGACCCCCACTACGGACCGGGTCCGCGGACTACCTATGGACCGGTCCACGGACTACCCGTACGGACCCCCTCTACGGACCACCCCCCAAAATAGAATAAAAATAATAAATAAATATTTCAGTTACGGGTTGTCTAATAGATTACTCGTGACAGCGAAATTTCGAACGTTACGTTTTGCAAGTGTAACAGACCCGGATTCAGGCTCGAGCGCAATTTATATCATTACACATTGCCATTTCCTTTGCTGTGGCCATAAAGTATAGCTGGTTTTCACATGACGTCACTAAAATTCAAACTACAAAACTATTGATCTTCCTGAGATTTTACTTTAATGATGTATAAGAGCAGCTGAAAACTAATATTCATACAAATTTTCGCTACGAATGGGTTCTTGGTTTTGTGACACACTACGCTTGAATTTCTAAGCTTTTGCGTGACGCGGCATTTACATGTCGGCCTAGAGAGCTGTCATGATGGTTAAAAAAGTGACTTATTTCGGGGAACTTGGCTATCTGAACAGTTCATGTCTTAGAAAAGTATT
Organism: Orbicella franksi; assembly: GCF_964199315.1. Lineage (NCBI taxonomy): Eukaryota > Metazoa > Cnidaria > Anthozoa > Scleractinia > Merulinidae > Orbicella > Orbicella franksi. Next base: position 17,204,255 of record NC_138154.1, read on the forward strand.
ATTTTAATGTTTTAAAGTTTCTCGAGGGATAAATTCACGCTTTTGTAGCAAAACTCAGTGACAGATGTTTCTGTTAGTTTCCGGCCGCCATGTTGGTGCCCATACGGATGGGCACCAGCATGGCGTCTCCATACAAGTCTCTGTAAATTTGGGTAAAAAATTTCTCCGCATATCTCGCATAAGAAAAATTGCTGTGACCAGAATTTTGGCGAGAGTCTTTGCATATTTACCTTCTTTTATTCCCCAGATTCTGGACTTTATCTATTGACCGGTTTTGTTTTTTTTTTTATTTTGATCTATTTTGAATTGCGTGACACTGTAAACCAGTAATATGAAAGACGCCTACGGGGAAGCCTCCGGTAAGCCTCGAAATTTGTGCTTTTTCCCCTCTGCCATTTTTTTCAGCTCATTCTCCCGTGGATCCGTGAACTCGTTCCAGGCTTCACAATTTGCTCAGCGGAATAACAGATACAAACAAGAATAAACGGCCTAAAAATATATCTTCCATAGCCAGATTGAGCCACGAATGGAAGGCAAGAACTTTCCTTCTTTTTACCATCGGCATTATCTACTTACGCTGAAAACAGCCTTTAGGCGTTTTTTTTGGGAGGGGTGGGGGGGAGGCTGGGGTGTTAAAAACCCAAGTCTGTTACATTTGCACAGTGTAACACTCGAAAAATCACCGACACAAGTCTGTAACTATTAGACAACCTATAAGTAAAATCCCTTTTTATTATTTTTACACTAATTTAGGGTTGTTCGTGGAGGGGTCCGTAAGGGTTGTCCATGGACCGGTCTGTAGGGTAGTCCGCTGACCCGGTCCGTAGTGGGGGTCCGCTGACCGGGGTTCAGTGTTTTCGGGTTACCCCTTCGAGGCGGACGCATAAAGACACTGAAAATCGACCGAGTGCTTGTGCATATGGCAGACTGTGATGTGTATCTGCGTGCCTATATCACCCGAGGCTGGCCGATATTCAGCATGAGCAAGCCATACTCCTGACGTTTGTAGCGGACGCCAAGGGGTAAACCGAAAACACTGACCCCCAGTCCGCGGACCCCCACTACAGACCGGGTCCGCGGACTACCTATGGACCGGTCCACGGACTACTCCTGCGGACCCCCTCTAAGGACCACCCCCCAAAATACAATAAAAATTAGAAATAATTACTTCACTTATGGGTTGTCTAATAGATTACTCGTGTCGGCGAATTTTCGAGTATTACACTGTGCAAATGTAATTAACACCCCCCCCCCCCAAAAAAAAAGCCTATAGGCTTTTTTCAGCGTAAGGAGATGCCGATGGCAAAAAGAAGGAAAATTGTTACATTGTATTCGTGGCCCAATCTGGCTATGGAAGAGGTGTTTTTAGGTCGTTCAAGCTTGTTTGTGTCTGTAACTGCGCTGAGCAAATTGTGAAGCCTGGAACGAGTTCACGAATCTACGTGAGAGCGGGCTGAACAAAATGGTGGAGGGGAAAGAGCACAAATTCCGAGACTTCCCGGAGGCTTCCTGGAGGCTTTCTGGAGACTTTCACTGCCTTTCATATACAGTATGGCCACAGCAAAGGAAATGGCAATGTGTAATGATACAACTTGCGCTCGAGCTTGAACCCCAAGAACGTTAAATTTGCAAAATGTAAAGTTTGCAATTTCGCTGACACGATCTATTAGACAACCCATAACTGAAATATTTCTTTTTTTTTTTTTCATTCTAATTTGGGGGGTGGTCCGTAGAGGGGGTCCGTAGGGGTAGTCCGTGGACCGGTCCATAGGTAGTCCGCGGACCCGGTCCGTAGTGGGGGTCCGCGGACTGGGGGTCAATGTTTTCGGGTTACCCGACGCCAGGCACAAGTACGTTTTAGTTTATACATTCCTATTAGTAATACATAGGCCCACACCCTATAAATCGAGCAAGGCTTTCCTGTTTTTGGTTTATTTTGCGGTCGAGCCTCTGTGGAGCCATTCAAGGAACGGATCTTTTGACAGAAGCTGCAAAAATTAATTTAACGATCAAAAAACTCAACCGTCAAGCATCCGTTCACGGTAAAACTAGAAACTAACACAGTATGAAACGCGTCCAACGTGCAGATACACGACAGGTGAAAAGTACTTTAAAGTAAATTTTGCTACGTTAGTCACGTCGGAAGAAAGTAATTTGCGTAAAAACGAGACGAAAGGTATTATCTTTCTACAGTCATACATCTTGTCAGTTCTCATCGCGTTGACCAGGGTTTGTGCTCAGCAGCAACAACAACAACAAGACAGCGCTTTATTGATTCAGAGACAAAGGAAAATCACGTCAAAAATCACATAAAACCATAATAATCAGTTACTAGTCTATGATGTCACTTCTTTGTCTACCTTTGCACAGAAAATACTTTTTGTTTGATACATATTAAGCTCGTGACATTTAAGGAGCTTGTGAAACTTACTGATTGATAAAACTTTTGGCTTTTCGGGTGTAATATTCAAGGAGAAGATCAGCTGCAAAATTTGTGGTTGGAAAAAGCGCTAATCAGCTCATACATTCTTTGTGAAATGTTGAGTTTTTAAACCCGCGTCGCACAAAAGTGTTCAGTACATCGCGCTCAAATTCCTTGGTATATATAATAAATCGTGCTCTGGCATTTCAATAGACTCGATTTCCGCCACCCTCTCGTGTCCTGGTAATCGAGCCAGAAAGTGATATCAATCAAAGTGGCTATGAGCCACTCAACTTGGAAAATGGATCGTCGATCTGTAAACAATGACAACTTTGATGCCACTGACTTGAGGTTGTAATCCGTAGGTTAAGTTAAAGTTAAAGCCCACTGGCATTGTTAAGAGATAGAGCAAAACGCAACGGTAAGAGAATACACGAGGAGATGTAATACTGTTGAAAACATCCATGAAGTTATTGGTCCGAGAGAGCGAGTCCGAGAGACCGAGACTATCATAAAGAAAGTAACGTTTCTTGTCCGATCACCAAAGCAAGTAATAATTCTCATTTTCATTCCTCTCATTTTGTTTCCTACTTTATTTTCCCAGCCAGTATCAGTGATTTTTTTTTCTCTGTTTGTTAGCTTTTCTCATCTCAGAAATTAAAGAAACAGCGTTCAGCGTAGAGTCACTATACCACAAGGACAACACCACGTCTCGTGCGCTCAACAAAGTTAAGCCCTGTTCAGCGGGGTTAGTACTTGGATGGGTGACCAAATGCGAATACCCCGTGTTGTAATGACTTTTTTTCGTTGTTTTTTCCTTCCCTTTTCAAGGCGATATTAAAGACTGCAGAACTCTCAGCCTCGTGTAATGTCGTTTCTTCTACACGTATTTATCAACTACTACAGGGCCCGTGCAGTAACTTTTTGAGTATGGGGTGGCCTAAGCGTGACCAAAGTAGCATGCTCTGAATTATAAACTTCCAGCACTTAAAAAGCGATGTCTTAACTGTAATTAAGTAAATGAATAAATAAAGAAAGAAATGAATAAATAAATTTTTTGCGAGTTTATGGACCTCGACTCCGTCTCGGTCCATAAACTCGCAAAAAAAGAACTTGGCCAATATCCAGCCATCTTGACCTCACACTTGGTCAATAACCCATATATATTATTATTATTATTATTATTATTATTATTATTATTATTATTATTAAAAACTGGATCACTGGATAATACAATTCAAGAGTTTTCATTATCTTAGCCATCATACCATGCTCTACAAATATGGTAAGCGTGCGCGTGAGTTTTCGGGGCGTTTTTATTTTTATTTTAGTTTAGTTTGCTATATTTTGGGGACGTTTTTAATAACACAATTATTGACCAAGTGTGAGGTCAAGATGGCTGGATATTGGCTAAGTTCTTTTTTTGCGTGTTTATGGACCGAGACGGAGGTCCAATATCAAGCCATCTTGACCGAACAAGTTTGGTCAATAAAGGATTTATTATATGGCTTTCGGGGAAATTTTTCTTGCGGGACACGGCGGGTAGTCCCGAGCGGGCAAGATAGCTCCATCTCGCCCGCTCGGGTAGCAAATCACAGCGCAGGATTTGATTTATCTTGTCCGCTCACGGAGCCAGCCATGTAATAAGAGATGATTATAGCCATCTACCATCTCATATCCAACGCGGGCGTAGAATACAGTAAAAACCCGCGAGTAAGAACCTGTATTTTCCCAAGTTAGGCTAAACAGGTTCTTACATAAATGGTATCTAACAAACATTTAGGCTACTTAGGTTCTTAAATGGGTTCTTATTTTCTTAAGAAAATAATTTCGGTTAAGCTTTCAAATTTAGTGGTTTTCAGTCTATTCCTTACATAAAATTAGCATAAATAGAGGATATTATAGGGCGGCGAGAAGATATGAATATTATGCTCTCGTGGCAAGATAAATATCTCAAGAGTGAGCGCAGCGAACGAGTGAGATACTGTTCTTGCCACGAGAACATAAAATTCATATCTTCGAGCTAACGTGTAATGTTCTTTTATTATATAGGCATACTGATGTCGGCGTTTTTGACCATTTTTCCAAGATTTCTGACCACTTTCCGAAGATTTCCGAAGATTCTCCAAAGCTTGCCCGAAGGTCAAATGAACGTTGCCGAACATTTTCCAAAGACTTTTTAAGATTACCGAAGATTGCCGAAGACTTTCAAGGAAGACCGAAGATGTTTCGATCATACACCAACGAATTTAAGTACAATTTAAGAGACGAACTTGATATCAGTGAAATCATCGATATCTTCACTAGTGAGGATATGGAAAATATGCCACCCGCGCTTCTCTTTTCCCGTCCTATCCTTTTATACTTCGAACTCTCTCAAGCGCGGTCGCATTTCTCCATCTCTTATTCAGCGAGCGAGAAAGAGACTGTGGCAAATAGTATTCTATAATTAGTTCGTAATCAGTTTTGGGAGGCTGAAAGGGCACAAATACTTCACAGGCAGACCAAAAAGTACTTTGTAAGGATCTGTGTTGGAATGGCGTTGTTTCAGGAGGTCAGTGTTAAAAGCGAAACGTAACTCCTGCGCGCCGATGGCGTGCGAACGGAGCCCCATACCTTAGAAAATTTGGTAACCGTCCATCTAAAAAAAATTTGGTTGTCAATACCTTAAAAAGTAATAGATTAGCACCATTGCCATGGCTACATCAGATTTTGGACATCCATGTTATGGTTAGACAGCTGCCAAAACAAGCGATCCGCTGACCAGTATCACGTGACCATATCGCGAGCTCAGGTTTAGAGCTAATCCAGGTCGCCTCACAAACTGCGGTGACAAACACGACAATAAAACGCATGTTAGAAAACAAAATTCATTTAACTTGACGTTTCGTATATTTCGACATACATCTTCAGAAACGACTGTTGAGAATATAAGTAACAACTAAATTTTGAATTTAGGATAAGTAACTAATTAACAATAACAATGACAGAAGTTGAAAAATGTGCATATTACAAGATGCAAAGTAATAAAGATAAAGTTTTTCGCTACTAACATTATCATTTAGGGTAGGTTTCAGTTCCCTAATTAGTAGAGTTTCCTTTATCTTGCAATGTGTATCTGACGACCTTTTGCTAAAATGTCAAAGTGGTCCCATTTTGAGTTGTGATCTGTTGACGTGACGTGGTCTGCGATAGCAGATGCATGACAGCTACTCGTGATGGCTTTAAAATGTTCAGTTTTTCTGTCGTGCAATCTACGTTTTTGTTTTTTCAATGCGAAATCCTGGCAGGAGGAAGGAGTACGTGCAAAAGCAAAATTTCGGCGTAAATTAACCCCTGGCGCGTTGTTAACTTTTCTACCGACATAGTCCTCGCTCCATCTTCTCTTGGAAACTCCCTGATACATTGCGTACGTAATTTCTACAATCTTGGTTACGCTTATTGGGTATACTTTGTTAAAATTCAACTGGAAAAAATAGCGACACCACACGCAGCACAATTACGTATACATACTCACAATTGATCATTTTTTGAGTTTCTGATCAGAGAAAAACAAATCCTCTTTTTCCTTTATGGCTAGTTATTGCAATCAGGAGCTCCGCTTTTAGGCCTGACTAAATCTAATCTAAGACTTAATCTATTCCAAATGTTGCCAAAATGAGATTTAATCCTTGATTAGGTAAAGGTTAAAGCTTTATTGTGGCTTTCAAAGGATTTGGTTTGGTTGGCTTCCGAATCTGTTGTGGCCTGATGCTAGCTTTCAGGTCGTCACTCAAGAGACCAAAGTAATTAGATTCATAAGGGTGCCCGTGGCAAACCCTCTAAATCAGGTCGTAAATCAATTTCAATTGCACAAGTTGTGTTTTACAACATAAACAAATTATAAACTTCGGAAATGGCATTAATATTTTCGTCGTCTAATTCCAGCATTTCTTTCAGCGATTGATGCAGTTTTTCGGCAGCAGCAGCAGCAGTGGTGCTTGGTACTAAGCATATTGAGTGAAATGAGGTGGCTAAAGCACTTTTTCGAAACGAAAACTTCGGCTGCATTCCCTCTATTTCTAGCTGTTTTTCTCAGGACATGCTAGTGTTGTCGGAGTTTCGCAGGGGGTCCAGATATAATGCAATCTATTTTTAGACCTTACATTAGTTACTTTTTTCTTAAAAATGTGTTCATGTCAGCTATTTCGGTGTTCCCACACAATAGAAAATGTTTACATACGAAGGGAACGTTATGTTTCACAAACAGAAGGACTTTCATTGTTTTGGACAATAACATGGCCGCACTGATATCATGTAAAATGCTTAATTCATTGATATCAAACAAAGCATGGGCGAAACTCTAAGTCAAACATAATTTTCTTCCAGACATGTATTTTTTGATTTGTAAAATCGCTTGTAATCTGATTTACGTCCCTAACAAACATCCAACAATTTCTCTCTTGTTCTTGCAGAGCAAAAGAGCACTCAAGAGTAAAACAAAAGAAAACAATGTAATTAGTCTAAACCTGAAATTTATTCAAAGAATACAAACACCTGGTCAAAAACGCATTGTAAACGTGATTCCTGGTGCTTTCGGTGTTGCTTTGAAAACACGGTGCATTTAATCGAACAGGAACCTGACAAAACCTCAACGTAAACTGCACTTTCAGTACACTTACACGGTAAATTCCACTGTGAAAAACTTAAACTAACGCATTGGATATGCTTCCTTCCCTTCAGTGCTAAACTCCAGATTTAAACTGTCGATATAGGAATAGTCGAGAAGATAGTTAAAACTATGGTTAATGGTTGTTTTTGCATCAAGACTCAAAGATGTTTAACGCAATTTCGCGTGCTTTGTTTTGTTCAGTTCCACCCTTTGATTGGTCCATTTAGCGCAAAAGACTTCTCCTGGGATAATCGATTAAACCAGTTTCTTCTAACTAGATAATTGCGGTTCAAGATTTCTTTTGAACCTTTATGTTGGAAATACAAAGAGGAGCGGACGTGCAAAAACGCCGTCAGATTAGTAAACCTTGACATTAATGAGTTCAAGCGACTCTACGTGCTATGATTAACATTCCAAAGAATATCCTGTGTGAAAGGAAGAATCAAAGTATAGTGTAGCTGATATGGCGACTTCTCACCACCGACAAGTCTCAAACGAAACCTTGGACTGTCCTATTTCATTTGTGCCACAAGTTCATGAAACAAATCCCGTGCTGATCTCAGTTTTATTAAATGGACTTCTTTGCATCGCCACTGGAATTGTAGCTGTCGTAAGTAATCTGTTGGTGTTGATAACGAGTCATGGCAAGCCAGTGTTTTCCTCGAACCAGAACATTTTGTTCGAAGCCTTAGCGTTCGTGGATATACTGACGGGAGCCATTGCTGTACCGCTCTTCGTCGCCTACCAATGGCAA